>NC_143159.1:21216387-21369592 GCF_041381405.1 Jatropha curcas
CATTAGAGATAGATTAAAAACTAAAGAAAAAAATTTCAAAAAGACATAAAAAGAGAAAAAAAGAGAAAAGAAAGGAAAGAAACGTGTTTATTGCTAAAACTTGATACTAAACGCTTCTGGGATCGTGAAGTTTTGTTCCCAGATCATCAAAATCATATGCAATCCTCGAATCTGAGGGTTAGGTAATCATCTAAACCTCCCTTTTCATTTTTAGTTATTTATTTGTGAAAAATCTTATTTTCTTGGTATTTAGTTAGTTTGGTGTTGATTGAACAACATTTTGTCCATTTCTGAGGTGTTTCTGAGTTATATTAAACCTTTGTTAATAAAAAGAAACGTAAAAAAGACCAGTTTGAAAGGTAGTTGCGGACCAGAGCAGCCGCGTCACGCAGCTACTACCTGCGTGACGCGACTGTTCATGTCCAAAAGTCTTTGATTCGGACGGGACCACCTGCGTGACGCAGCTATTCATGTACCCAGTATATTTTTGTTCTCATATGCGTAGTTAATGCGATATTTTGGATTAATAATTAATAAAACTGGGAATCCTAATAATTCAAAAATAGTTCCGTCACACAGCAAGAAGTTCCGTCACGCGACTGTTCTTCATAGAACACCTGCGTGACGCGACTGTCCCAATTTCCAGTGATATGGTAAAAGTTGCGCCACGCGACTGTTCTTCATAGAATACCCGCGTGACGCGACTGTTCTAAAAATCCCAGAGTGAATAAGGAGAGTTGCGCCACGCAACTGCTCTTCATAGAACAGCCGCGTGACGCGACTGTCTTGGAATTCCAGAATAATTCCCTTATTTGGTTTTAATTTCAAATTACTAAGTAGGTTTTAATCCTAACTCAGAAAACGATCAATTATGGGCAAAATAAAGCTTTAATCAAACCAGATCAATTAATTATTAATGATTATGAGATTTTTAGGATTTATTTCCTTTTGTTTATCGTTAATTATATTATCAGACTCGGTTTGTGGTCCGCCTTTAACCATAAGGCAAGAGCGGGTCTTTTATTATACTTGATATGTGCTATGGATGAATGATGGATGTGGTGATTTATTTATAATGAATGCAATGAATGGATTTAATTGGGACGATTAATTAATTTTCCTTATAGGAACTCGGTCTGATTTATTTGGGTTGGGTTTAAATAAATAAATAATTGGCTTTTCTAAAATAAAATCAATTAGAAATTGTAGGTTAAAGAGACCGGTTTTCCGGGCGTCGGCTTTCAACGGGCCGACGTACCCAATTCCCTTACCCAGAACCTCTCCGGTTCGCCTGACCAGTTTTTTCAAAATGAAAGGCCTCGAATAAAATGGGTTAAAATGAAGTCACTTTTATAAAATAAAATCGGAAACGGTCCCATTGCCGAAATAATGGGTGGCGACTCAAATAATTTATAAGACCGATTTATCGGCATCGCATATCCAAAAAGATTTTTTATCACCATCTTTCCAAAGTAAACATACAAATAAAAACATTTTTAAATACAGTCTCTTTTTGATTTTCTCCGGGGGAAAAATAGTTTGGCGACTTCACTGGGGATATTTGCACCCACTAATCCCCGGTTGTTGTTTTTAAGTAATTTAGTGGTTTGCAATCAGGAATTGACTCTAAAAGCCCATTATTCTAAATAAAATTGGTTAGAAAAGCCGTTGGAAAATTTTTTATCGTCCATATGTGTTTAATTGCCTTCCTTTTTCCTTCTAGGATCTTTGCATTCATTTGCATTCCTTGCTTCTCACCTCATTCTACCCGTACTACCCTTCGGTACTGGTGTTAAGTTTGACGGTGGATCTAGCCTAACCATGCGATTTAGGTGCATCCATCCGAGAATTAACATTACTACCAACCGCAAGCCTAGTACCTTAAAGGTGCGTCAAAAGGAGTAGGCCCAACAAAGCCTGAATCCTGTTTGCGGAACCAGACTTTGTTAAGCCCAATAAGACTAAAGCCAATGCACATAGATAAAAGCCTTAGTTACTTCCACTAAGGTGCACCCGATTCTATTTGCTGTTGAAATGCCGCATTCATTTCCGAGAGATTATATCGTCAATCTCAAAACCCCCTGTTGGTTGTTGAGATTAGACCAATTCCTAGGAAACAGATGTCGGAATTTATACCAACAGAATTCGCGTGCGGGAGAAATAAGGTTGGAAGGCATGCATTTCCTAACTCCCGTTCCCCTGTTTGATATGAATTGTACATATGTTGTGACATTCATGCACCATGTAACACTTTCCTTTTCAGCCATGCATTAATAAGAGCTAATGTCCGGTATGGACATTTGACCTTGATTCTGAGACTGGATCTCAAATTCGTTTTGAATAATATAATGCAATCGCTTATTGTGAATTAATGCCCGAAAGAAAAGGGAGTTATAAGGGGGTTAAAATTTCCTTTGTATTTTAACATTTCTCGCATTATCTGAAAATAAGTGAGACATTATAACAGCTGTAATAAAATAAAAAATGAAATCCTGCTTGGGACCATATGTTCCAAGGCAAAAAGTAAGGATACAAAGAATACGCAATAACAAGAATAGTAAAATCCCGCTCAGAAATTCTTTCATTCCAAGGGCAAAAGTTAGGGATTTGAGAGAAAATAGTCGATCGTAAATCCAAAAGGAACGATCGACGACAGATAATGCCTGAAATGTTTAAGTACAAAATAAGTTATTGATGTATTATTCATACCAAATTTTTTGTCCAGTCGTCAAAATCGAGATTTTATTTCCATGCTGGCTTTAGCACATTAGAAATGCATTTCTCATCCTATGTGTTTTCGTTTTCACATGCATACATGCAGGGCCCTATTTAACTCAGAATTTTTGTGTTAGAATGATCCTTCCTGAGAAACTGCTTCGAGAGCTTGGAACCGACATTCTGGTCAGCGCCTCATCAGAATCTCCCCAATCCCCGAATTTGCTCCAGTTAGTTCCGTGAATCAGTCAAGTTCATCAGATTCAGAATCTGATTCAGACCCAAGTAGAAATGGCGGATAACACAGAAAATGAGACCGGATTTTCTGAGACTCAGATAAGAACCATTGCTCAGATTGTGGCCGCTGCTCTCGCTCAAGACAGGGCCCAAAACCAGAATACTCTTCCTGGATCAAGCAGACAGCCTGTGGTGGAAGAGAGGCAAGACCCGGAACCTGTATCGGATAATCAAACTTCTGTGGGAAACGCCACATCTGTTGAGAATGACATGCTCAAACAACTTGCAGACTTGAAAGAAAGATTTGACAAGATGGCTGCAATGAAAGAGAAAGACCCTGTCACTAATTTTCACATCACTGAGTACGTTTTGCACCCGACCAGTTCAGCTTCATTTAAAACATTCAAGCATTCTGTATTTGAAGGAGACAATGACCCTCGCTCTCACTTGTCCGAATTTCTCCGAGTATCCCAGATGAACCGGTATAACGAGGAAGACGTCTTGCAGTGCATTTCCACAAACACTGCATAAGACTATCGGAGGTGGTATGATCGGTCTAGATGAAGAGGTCCAGAAAAATTGGATCACGTTGCAAACAGCTTTTCTCAAGCACTTCAAAACCGAAGAGAGTGATGAGTTCAGTCTACGGGATTTAGAGAGTTTAAGACAGGGAAAAGATGAAAGCTTTTCCGATTACTACAGGAGATGGAGAACGAAGCTGTACAGGGTGCAGACAAGGCCAAAGACAGAGAGCTGATCAGAATATTTAGCAGGAGCTTGTTGCCCTTCTTCAAGGAAAGGATGTTGACTCAACCTCTTACCGATTTTTCTTTGGTTCAAAGTGCTGGTTTAAACGTCGAGGAGTTGTACAAGGAAGAAAAGAAGAAGAACAGAGGGTTTGGTAACTACCGGACTTCTTATGGTGATAGAAGTGTCGGAAGCAGTAATCAGAACCAGTCAGGGAACAATAGCGTTACAGTGGGGGCAGTTAATGAGAGAACTAGGAGGGAGTTCACTGACGTAGGAAGACCTTTGAGCACGGTGCTAAGATCATGCATCAAGAATGGAGTGTTGTCAAAGCTACCGGTCGACCCGACTAAACCAATTCGAGGGAGGTACATGGACAGAAATTGTGATTATCACCAGTGCAAGGGACATTCAACTGATGAATGTTTCAAATTGAGGCACGATATTCAAGACTTGATCGATAGTGGGAAGATTACTAAGCCCTCGGACAAGAGCAAGCCCAGCACCAAGAACAATCCGCTTCCCCAATATCAATACAATTATCCACCTCGTAAGTCTCATTCGGGCGGATCGGTTAATGCGATTGGGAGTGGGTTATCAGAAGAGTAGTATTAGCTGAAACAGAATGGGAAGATCGGATGTGCGCCATGTTGAATATATGGGACGACTGCAGTTGTGATGAAGAGGAAAAGATGCCAGTAAAGATCAAAATCGAGAAAAGCATCACAGTGCAAGTGGGTGATGTACCAAAAGACGAAGATGAGCAATTACAGCTTGCCATTTAGAAAAGCTTAGCTGATCAAGAAGAACAGTGGTACTATAGCAGTGAGGAGGAAGTGAACGAGGTAGATGTCCAGAGTTTGACCCGGAGTGGACGAGTGTATAATCCCGAGAACAATGTACAGGGTAAGGGGAAAGAGGTTGCTATGGATGAAACCAAGAAGAAGGTGAATGAGAAAAGCAGAGAGGAGCCGAGGGAGAAAAAGAAAGAAGAAGAGGTAAAAGAACAAAAGAAGACTGCTGAAGCTGGAGAAAGCAGTAAAAACAAAATACCTAGTGGGGTGACCGCTAGTTCGGTGCTGAGTCAATTACAGAGAAACCAGAGCAGACATTTCCATATGGGATTTGCTGATAGCATCTAGGGAACATAGAGAGGCCTTGCTTGAAGCCATGACTTTCGTCAGGGTGCCGGCTCGGATCCAGAGTATTGATATGATCAACGTGCTACAGCGTAGAATCGGTGAAGTTACCTTCTTTGACTCAGACCTTCCACCAGAAGGAAGAAACCACTGTAAGCCGTTGTACATTCAGATCACTGTCAATGGAAGAGATACCCGGAATGTAATGATTGATAACGGATCGGCACTGTGTGTATGTCCGCTAAAGATGCTGTCCAAATTTAAAATAGAAGAATCAGAGCTTGAGCCATCAAACATGGTGGTCAAGGCTTATGATAACACTATGCGGAATGCAAAAGGGACTTTCAAAGCGAAGATATCCGCAGGGGTAGTGGAAAGCTGGGTAGACGTAGTTGTGCTTGACATTTTAGCCAACTATGCTCTTTTGTTAGGAAGACCATGGCTCCATCCCTTAGGCGCAGTTCCGTCCACCTTGCACAGAAAAGTGAAAATCCCATGGGGTACAGATGTGGTCACAGTCAACGCGCAGAAGATCTGAGTGTAGCAACAGTAGAGGGCTTAGAACTGGCGGCGCCCTTATCAGGATTTCAGGTGGCAGTAATTGATGCGCCCACCACTGAGAGTAAAAGTGCAGTGAATCGAATGAGTCCTTTCTCAAGGAAGATGATGAAGAGAATGCAATGGCAGTACGGCAAAGGTTTGGGCCGAGAGTTGCAAGGAAGATTTGAGCCTCTCTCAGTCTGCATCTTGACAGCAAGACAAGCGCGGATTGGGATATACTGAGAACAGGAAAAAAGAGAAGTATGAGATTCGGTCTCCAGTTAGAGGGTCAAACTTGAATCAGATCTTCTTTGTTCCACAAGCTGAAGGGGGATTTCAGAGTAGGGAAAGACCTATCCCGGTTTGGAGATATTCATGACCAATTATGAGGAGAGGCTGATCAAGTCACCCAAACCGTCCTTGGAACAGCTAGTAGATGGGACTGAGTTTATGGTGGGTATGACAGAAGCAAACACTGAATCTGATTGGGTGAAGAAGATATCCGAGTTTGAAGACTTTTTGGGGATTGGGGATGAAGCTTCCAAGTTAGTGCAAGAGCAAAAGGCCAAGGCGAGGATCCTCCAGTCTATTCTAGCTGTTGAAGATGCCGAAGAGGCAGAGAGGAAGGCAAAGAAGACGACAGAGCATGGAAAGGCCAAGAAAGAAGCTACCCCGGCTGAAGAAGAAGGCGCAAACGCTGACGAAGTGATCTTGGCAATAAAAGATACTTGTAATGAATGTATTGAACAGGCAATTAACCCCGTATTTTGTTTTGCTAATGCTTGTTTTGAGAACATATGGATGGTTTTCCCCTTTTATTTCAATCAATGGAAGTGAACTTTGACTATTTGTTTTCTTGTTTCCTAATTGTCATGTTCATAGCATTGATTATACCACTTGCATATTTGACATAAATGCATTGCAATCATTTTGCATTTAATTTAAGCACCACTGAAGATCCTAAAATAATTGAAATCGGATCAGACTTCAAACCTGAGCTCAGACAGAATCTTCAAGAATGCATTAAAAGAAATTCGAGTTATGCGGATATGCCAGGATCGACAGATCAATAGCGGAGCACGTCATCCCTAATGATCCGAGTGTTAGGCCAAGTAAAACAGAAAAGGAGAAGGGTCAGACCAGAATGGCAGGACAAGATCAAAGATGAAGTCCAGAAGCAATTGGATGCAGGATTCTTAGAAGTAGTAGATTATCCGGAATGGTTGGCCAATATAGTCCCGGTGCTCAAAAAGGATGGAAGGATAAGAGTCTGTGTCGACTACAGGGACCTGAACAAAGCCTCGCCGAAGGATGACTTTCCACTTCCGCACATAGATGTTTTGATAGACAGTGCTGCCGGAATGGGATGTTATTCTATTATGGACGGATTCTCCGGATATAACCAGATACTGATGGCTCTAGTGGATAAGCATAAGACTGCCTTCACCACAGACTTCGGAACGTTTTGCTATAGAGTGATGCCGTTTGGACTGAAGAACGCCGGGGCAACATATCAGAGGATGGCTACCACGTTATTTCATGATATGATCCATAAAGGATTGGAAGTATATGTAGATGATATGGTGATCATGACAAAAACGCAGGAAGAACATGCAGAGATGCTGGAGGAAATTCTTCGCACGGGTCAAACAGTACAATTTGAGGCTCAATCCCAAGAAGTGTGTGTTCGGAGTAACGAAGGGAAAGTTGTTAGGTTTTATTGTAGGGCCTAACGGGATTGAGGTTGACCCAGACAAGATAAAAGCCATTCAGGATATGGAACCGCCGAGACTGAACGTCAGGTGAGAAGCTTCTTGGGTAAAATACAGTATATCAGCAGGTTTATTTCAAGGTTATCTATCACTTGTGCTCCAATCTTCAAGTTACTGAAGAAGAATCAGCCAGTTAAGTGGAATGAGGACTGCCAGAAGGCCTTTGACCACATAAAGAAATATCTGATGAATCCACCGGTGCTCAGTTCACCAAGATCAGGAGAACCTCTAATCTTGTACCTATCTATAGAAGACGCAGGAGTTGGAGCAATGTTGGTACAAGCCGGATCCCGCTGGAGTAGAGAAAAGCTATCTACTACATCAGCAAGAACCTACTACCCGTTGAAGGAGAAATACAATCTGATAGAGAAAACATGCATGGCAGTAGTATGGTCAATAAAGAAGTTGAGGGCTGTAGTTCGATTCTTTCAAAGTCACTTTTGTTTCAAAAATTGATCCACTGAAGTATTTGCAGAAAACGCCTACTTTAGAGGGACGGTTGTCTAAGTGGTTGATTCAGATGTCTAGTGTGGATGCGGAATTCGTAACGAAGAAGACGGTCAAAGGTCGAGCTGTGGCAGAATTTCTAGCAGAAAACCCTGTGACAGATGACGAATCGTAGGAATTAGAGTTTCCTGACGAACATTTGCTGTGCGTTGAAACAGGAGCTTGGAAGTTGTACTTTGATGGTCAGCCAACAGAAATGGAGCTGGAGCTGGTATTGTCATAGAAGCACCTAACGGCGAAGTCACAACCATGTGCAAGAGACTATTGTTCCCGGTCCACTAATAACATGGCAGAATATGAAGCGTGCATCATGGGAATGGAAGCTCTTCTTGCGTCCGGCGCTAAGGAGGTCGAAGTAATAGGAGATTCTTTACTGGTTATTGAGCATGCCAATGAGAGATGGAAGGTAGAAGAGGAAAGATTGAAGCCCTATGTTGAGTATTTGCTAAAGAAAGCAGCATTGTTTGATAAGATCACTTTCACTCACATAGGAAGAACCTATAACAGAATTCCAGATGCCTTGGCAAACTTAGCGTCGGCTTGGCAGGATTTAAGCAAAGTTCCGAAGAAGCCATTTATCATCACTACAGCCAATATCCCATGCAATCAAGAACATTACATGAATCAGGTGGAGTCGGAGGAAGAACCCTGGTTTACAGATATCCTGAGGTACATGAAAGACGGTACTTTTTCTGATGATGCGACGAAAGAAGACCGTGCAGTCTTAAAGAAAATAGCTCTGAACTATGTCCTGGCTGATGGTGAACTCTACAGAAGAGCTTGGGATGGGATGTTGTTGAGATGTGTGAGTAAAAAAGAGGGAGAAGACATAATGAGAAAGGTTCATGAAGGAGTTTGTGGTACTCATTTAAGCGGCATGAGCTTAGCAAGGAAGATCATGAGGCAAGGTTACTTTTGGATGCAAATGGAAGGCGACTGTGTTCAGTATGTGCGTCGTTGCAAAGCTTGCCAATACCACGACAGCAAAAGCCACTTACCTGCTGTCGAACTCCATCCGACGACTCCTTCGTGGCCTTTTTCTGCATGGGGTATAGACGTCATCGGTAAAATCTCTCCTGTAGCATCCAATGGTCATCAGTATATATTAGTGGCAGTCGACTACTTCTCTAGATGGATTGAAGCTCAATCTTATAAAATCCTAACCGCCAAGCATATGGCAAGATTCATTGAACAGAACATTTTCTGTCGCTATGGTGTTCCCCATCATATAGTCACAGATTATGGTTCTCATTTTCAAGCGGAAGTTGGCCAACTGCTTTATAAATATAAAGTTGAACATCACCATTCCTCCCCTTATCGCCCTCAGGCTAACGGTGCAGTAGAAGCAGCGAACAAGGAAGTCAAAAGAATCCTGTCAAAGATGTGCGAAAGGTACAAAAGCTGGGCTGAGAAACTTCCTTTCGCGCTCTGGGGGCATCGCACTACTTTAAGTCAGTAAATGGAGCTTCTCCCTTTGAATTGGTATATGGGATGGAGGCGGTGTTACCGGTGGAGCTCGAAAAGAAGTCTCTCAGAGTGTTAGTGGAAGCCGGTCTGACCGAAGAAGAATGGGTCAAGAAGAGACATGAAGATTTGGCACTCTTAGATGGAAGAAGATTGAGTGCTCGATTCCAGGATCAAATGAGAAAAAGGAGGATTGCTCGTTTCTACAACAAGCGAGTGCATCCAAGGGCTTTAAAGAATGGAGATTTGGTGTTGATCAGGTTATTGGATCATGAAGCCCAACATCATCCTGGTGGGAAATTCAAACCCAACTGGCATGGACCGTTCAGAATTCAGAAGCTGCTACCTAAAGGCGCCGCTGAATTAGTCACTATGGAAGGAGAGCCTGTCATCGAATCGTCAATCAAGATCAAATGAAAAGATTTTATGTCTGAGATGATGATTTCAAAAAAAAGAAAAAAAAGAAAAAAAGAAAGAGCTAAGTTGAAAACCCGAAAGGGCGGCTTAGGCAAGAAAAGAGCTTGTTAGGTTGAAAACCCGAAAGGGCGGCCTAGGCAAAAGTTAGAGCATAAAAAATGCAAAATGAAAATAAAATCTAGGGATTAACGCGTGGTGCTTAGCTTAAATGCGGAATTCATGCTATGTGTTCGTGACAGATTAGCGACCGGTTGCTCAATGCCATCAACTTGACTCGAAGGGGAATAGACAACCAAGTAGTTAGAGCAAATGACCATTGTATTAGAATAAACTTTCTCTACTTCTGTATAATGACGAAAAGAAGTAAGATTAACAAAATTCCTGAATTTCAGAATTTTCTTCTTGTTTCGGAGATGTGGTTGAAGAATGCAAGGTCTTCCTCTCTATTTATTTAAACAAAGATCTACTCATTTGGTTTGAAATGTCTTGGTTGTTGGTCCCGCTTAAACAATGAACTCTTTTAAGACGTTGGTCAGAGGGACGAAGGTCATTTTCTCAGTGATTTCCTTAGAAGGATCAATAAAACCATAAAAAAAAAAAAAAACCCGTGACACTTGCATAAGTCCATGCATACATAAAGGAGTTACATTTGTTATCTTTATCTGATTTATACAGGTGATAGAACAGTCACTCCATTCCCTGTTGTTTCCAGGCATAAGCTTTTTATCCTTGTAGATTAATCTTTTCTTTATGAGCTTTCATTTATTAACCCAAGGGCAGGAGGCCCAAATAACTAACGCAACAAATAATTTCGAAAGAAAAAGTTTGTTGTCTGTTATTGATTCACATGTGCAGAAAGCAGGAATTAATAAAGACAGAATCGTCGAGACCATTGGTTAAGAGGAGGGCAGATACATTTAGATAAAGTTCATGGCTTGAGTACAAAAGAAAAGCAGCAATTTATTCTAGTGGGGGCCTATCGGCAAGGACCAACTTTCACAGAGCATGGTATCATCATGGGGTAAAGAACCGGTTGGCAAATGCGGACGTCACGGTATCCTGCATCTCTCCTTCGTCTAAATACATGGTGTTTCGATTTCGCCAACGGTCAACTAGATTGGTCAAAAGATACGGTGTTATCAGACCGCTCTCAAAGTTATGGACTCTGGGAACATGCTGCATCATCCCGTACTGGCGACTGATCCTGTCAGGAAAAATAGGCCATGGAACGGTCTAGACTGGCATATAACACATAGTTGAGATTCATACTCCCAGTCGTGACCAGTCTAATCCTCCACCAAGGACAAGTCCACCGAATGGTAGGGTTACCACCAAAATCGAAGCGTCTCCGAGACCGAGATTGAAAAACGGCAGCCCCGTAGGTCGGAATCAAGCGAGCAGGAACCGGAGGAATCAGGCTTAACTTGTCCAGAGCCCAGGCTTGCAATAGCAATGGACAACCGCGGTGATGGACATTGAAGTCAGTAATGTGAAGGGCGATATCTCTAGCCCAGCACATTGTTTCTCCCATGATCATCATATAGACAGTACGATGGTGCAGTTGCATGTCGCGCACAACGGTCAGAAGTCGGAAATCTCCAACTCCGGGTTGACGGTTCTTCATGGCATACACATTCAGTAATAAGAAACAGCAAGGTCGGATCCAGGGTAGATCTAGATCAGTGGACAAAACCCTGTTCAAGAAAGGTTCCAAAGGAAGACCTTGATCCACGTTTATGCCATCGGGAAGGTAAACCGGGCACAAGGCTATGATATCAGCTAGATCATACCTAGGACCTGGGGGCAAGGCCGGGGTTTCGTTTGCTCAGGATGATGATCCATTACGGCGCACATTTCCTCGTAGGTCGGAGTTACTTCAGAGTCTTCAAACCGGAAAACCATGGTGTTCGGATTGAAATGAGTAACGAGCTAAGACAAGAAGCCATGGTTAGGTTTTAGGTCTTTGAAATATCTTAACCAGGCAAGTTGATCCATAGGAGGAATCTACCATAGGTCGTCAGAAATGGATTGGACAAAAGATGAGACTTGGCTTCTGAAGGCCATGGAAGAAAATCACTTAAGAAATCGATGTGCTTTGGACACTGGACGGGAAGGAGGTGTGAAGCGAAACTCATATTTATAAGAGAGTGAAGAAATCGATGGGCGAAACATCATCATCACTCAACTTAATAGTCAATCGTCAGAGGTAGTTGAAAGAACAGTCCTGAATAGTCCATTCGGGTCGGTGAGCATTCAAACCTGCATTGATTAATAAGAAGGACGGCCTGTACAATAAGGAAGTTGAGTCTTTATGATTGCGTTAATCGAGAAAGGATGGTTGAGCCATTACGTCTGCATTCACTGAGTGGATCGCCCCATCAGGTAAGTACTACAGTACGCTTTGTGTTTAGAAATTGACTTTTGATCATGTTCCACGTTAAGTTCATTATTTTATGCTTTATTCATTTCATTTCATATATTCATTTACAATAAATCGATTCACTAACTGCTAATAAGGTGAACCATTTTTATAAACGAATGGGACATCGTTATTGTGTATTTCGTGTTGTGTTTGTGTTTTATTTTTGCAGGAATAAGACTTCACAATTATAAAACATAAACACATACGACAAAGTAATAAAAATACAGATAATATCACAAAATGTGGATATGACTATACAATCATCCAAAAAATGTATAATAACTAAAAAA
The DNA here is from genome assembly GCF_041381405.1 of Jatropha curcas. NCBI lineage: Eukaryota > Viridiplantae > Streptophyta > Magnoliopsida > Malpighiales > Euphorbiaceae > Jatropha > Jatropha curcas. Next base: position 21,228,638 of record NC_143159.1, read on the forward strand.
AAAAATGTTCAAAAATGGAGGAGACATGCAACCGGACTATCATCGCCTGCGGCTGGGACCAGCAACGGCCGGAGGAGGTGGCGATGGTGGCGCGTCGTCGAAAGAAGAGCCATCCTCATCCTCATCAGAAGATTCGAGCGGGATGCCCTCAACCTCAAGTCTCGTCCGAAGCCGCTCCACCTCTGCCTGCAGCCGGCTCACGGCACTCGACTGGCGGGACTGATGCCTCCGCAGCCTCCCGTTCTCCAGCTCCTGTAAAGACAAGCATGTGTAAGAAAGGTTACCGAAATAATAAGAAGCAAAAAGGTAAAAATGTATAAAATTTATACCAGCTCATGTCGCTCGGAGTAAAGCCGGCCGATGTAGGATCGGGCAAACCCGAATCAGTTGGCAGATCTCCTTAATACCTCTGAGCCGGCACCTGCGAACAATAAAAATCCATTAAAAGGATATTCAGGTAAAGTATTCTTAACCTTGTAAATTCCGTTTATGACTTACATGTGTAGTGTGCTCAGGATCCAGCTGTACCAGAGGAGGAGCCTGTCGAAGATGAGCAGGAATGACGATGCCAGATCCCAAACCTAGACCAGGGTCCAAGACCACCTCCATATCTGGTGGGAACGGCACGTCACCCAGTACTACGCCGACCGGTCCAGCCGGAGCCGCCGCACCACCCGCCTCAGCCGCTGCCTCAGCTCGATAGTGAGCCGCAGTCTTGTGCGTCTTCCGCTCCTACATTAAGTTACAGAGAATAATGGCATCAGTGGTTTGAAAACAGAGAGAATGGTAAATAAGGCAGAAGACCAGATGAATTACATGGGTGTACTCGAGAACCTCGGGAAGTCGAGCCTGCATCCGAGAGGCAAAGTAAGAAGGAAAATCACCGGCGGACAGGAAATCGTTCGCCGATAAGCCTCTATACTCTACCTCCAGGTCCTCCCGAGTCAAGCCCTCCAGCAGACACATATGCCGAGGAGGGGCATAAGGCACTCGCCGCTGTGCTGGAGCGATCGGGGTGTCGAAGACTCTCTCTCCTAAGAAATACCGGTCAACCTAGTATCATCGCATCAATAGCCTCGACCGGGTGTGTAACTCAGCCACCTCCCGGCCCGGATAGGTCCTCCAGGCCTCACAATCCCATGGCTCCAAGGATAGCTGCAAAAAAAAAATGATGATGATGAGAAATCAGCATTAGTTGTGCGTCAAAATAAAAAGAGACAAGTTAAAGATTCAGAGATTCTTTCTGTACTCACATCAGACAGCTCCTGGTCATTAAGGAAGCTCCGCCAGTACTCAGGATCCTCGCTACTGGCATAAGTATGGTGGTAGTGGGCCAGATAGCGAGGAATCCTCCTGGATTCGATGGGAGAGTCACCGCTAGGGCCGCCCGGGTAGATGCAATACTCGTAAGACCACACCTGTAACAGAGACAGAAAATAACATCAGTTAGTTAAACGGTTGGGAACAGCGGATCAAAGAAGAAAAGAAAAAGGATTAAAGGTGAAAGTGTGGTACCTCCAAAGGCCGGATGAATAGCCAGTTCGACTCACCGCTACCACGGGTCCAGACATCCAGACCGTGATAGAGGTGAGCCAAACCAAGTGTGACCCAGTCGAAGGATCCGACCTGGCTCAGATCCCAAAGACATGCCATCACCGCAGGGTCTCCCTTATTCTGGGAGGTGCACAGCAGCTGGGATGAAATAATATAGAATAAGAAGGACCGAGCAGCCTGGTCCCTCTCCTCGCAAGTATACGCAGGGGCAGCAGGTAGGACATCCTCCGGCAACTCCCTCCAAGCCTCCAACCGGGTCCTGATCCTCTCGGCCCAGAACCGGAAGACCATCTCGTAGGACATACATCCCTGCACGGTGTACCGAGTCTGTAAGGTAACACCGAGCAAGGAGCGAACAAGCTGAGCTCCGATGGCAGCCGTCTGATATCGAGCGTCTAGTGGAGGGACCGGACCATTGAAGCGCAAGCCGGTGATAGCAGCATAATCCACGGGAGTAAGGGTCATCTCTCCGAACCCGAGCACGAAAGTATGCGTGCAGTCGTTCCACCGCTCCATCAATGCATAGCGCATAGCGGGCGGGAAACGAGGCTGCGTACGCCGCAATCCGGCAGCGTAATCCCCGAAACCTGCAGCAACAACCCGAGCTCGCATAGGAGGGTCCAGCAGATCCCAGAAAGCAGAAGCATCAGTGGCCGAGCCACCCGAGCGGGCCTTGCCCAGATTAACCTATAAGAAAATTTGAACTCCAATAAATATAAGACTAATAATTGTTCATTTTCTTCTATGGCAGGAAAAATAACAACAACTCGAACTTCGATTTGAACCACAGCTGCGCCACGCAACTCCCAGTAGCGTCACGCGTCTACAGAGCCGCGCCACGCAGCTTTACCCAAGTTACGCAAGTAGAAGCATAACTGCAGTAGCGCATCTCAACACCCGCGTCACGCCACTCCATAGATGCGTCACGCAACTGTTCAAGATATGCGACCTCAAGAACGAATGCGTCACGCAACCACAAAGCCGCGTCACGCATCTCTCTAGCCGCGTTACGCGACAGTTCAAGGCAACTGTTCATTGACAAACAGTCGCGTCACGCAACTGTTCTTCCTAAGAACAGCTGCGTGACGCAACTGTCGAAGGTACGCAGCAGTTCAGTTTTAGCTTAATTTCACTACAGTTTGTGTTGTTTTTGTGTAATTTCAGGGCAAAATCAAGTCGCCCGGAGTTATCAGCAATCAAAACTCAATAAATCAAAGTCTAAACACAATCTAAGGAGGTCGATCCTAAGGTTCAAGGCAAGCTAGGGTTTCTGGCGCCTCGAACAGCTGCGTCACGCAACTGTTCACGCAAGAACAGATGCGTCATGCAACTGTTCATGAAGGACAGCCGCGCCACGCAACTCCTACTCGCGTGACGCAACTACTAATGCAGGCATAAACAGTAAAGAGCGGCCCTATTGCTACAGTTACGGATCAAAAGCAGTAAAAAACAAAAAGTTGAAGAAATTTTTACTTACCTCGGATCGAAAGCCGCACATCTGACTCGTTTCATACCGGACTGGAAACTCCGAACCCGGCAAAGGAAGAAGCTGCAGCTGTCGCGTCCCGGGGGTTAGCGGGTTCCGGCTCACCGGCACCGGCTCACCGTCGAATGTGGGAATATCGGGAAGGGCCCTGAGAATCTCCATCTCCGGGGTGTAGGCAGAAGCGGGGATTTCTGAGATTTGAGACATCCTTTCAGTTGAATAATCCAGAGAACTTTCAATCGCTTAGGGTTTGTGAATAAGTGAAAATGAATCGATTAAGAAGGAAGTTACTTATAGTAGATATCTGGGCCCAAGCCCATTTTCCAACCAACGGGCCCAAGCCCACTCTTCAAAGCCCAAAAAGAAGGACGGATCCATTATCTTCTGTTAAAGCCCAAAAGATCTGTGCAGTCCATTTAAAATCCCGCAACGGTCCATTTCGGCCATTTGACATCGATGTGCGGCCCGTACACTTCAGCAATTTCTTGTATACTCACCGCACAGGGGGCAGGAACGTCAAATTGCCCGGATTATCTTCAAGTAAGTCCTTTTTTCAACCACTGCATCAAAAAGGTACGTATGGAAATCTCAGCCTAAATTTTTGCAAAATTTCAAAAAAAAAAAAAATCAATTTAAATTATATAATTCATGATTAATGCATGGGGGCATGTGACGCCCCAATATGTTTCTAACAAAAGGCAAAGTCTGTTCGTACACAGATATTGCTCTTTTCCTTTTCGCAATTTTTCAGGCCAACCGGTGATGATGTATTGCGAAGCCGATTGAGTCAATCTTGTTTACTGATTAGTGATGGTGTTGTTGCAAAGCTAATCAGACCAATTTCAATTTTCCCACCAAACAGTGATGGTACATTGCGAAGCTGTTTGAAATTTCCCCGGTCAATGATGATGATTGCGAAATTGACCAGGGCAAAACCGACATCTCTTGGGCCGATCAAACCGAGCCTCAAGGATACCTTTTCTAAACCGACTAGAGCTGACAAAGCCGACCAAACCGAGCTGAGTGGGTGGCCAGATCAAAGCTCTTCAAGCCGATCAAACCGAGCTTCGAAGACTTTGTCATCAAATCAACATCTTCCGAGCCGATCAAACCGAGCTTCGAGGATGTCTCTTCAGATTCCATGGGAACCGACGAAGCCGATCAAACCGAGCTGAGAAGGTGACCAGATATTTAAATCCTTCAGGTCAATCAAACCGAGCCTCGGAGGTGTCTTCAAAACCGATCAAACCGAGCTTTGAAGTCATTCACATGCTGGATGGAAACCGACCAAGCCGATCAAACCGAGCTGAGAAGGTGACCAAACATTCATTTCAGGCCGATCAAACTGAGCCTCGAAGGTGTCCTCCTAGCCGATCAAACCGAGCTTAGGAGGCGACCAGATGATTAATTCAGCGTCTTTTCAAGCCGATCAAACCGAGCTTCGAGAGGATTGCTTGATAGAAGGTGCGTCAATAGACCACTTTAACATTAATCGTTTATACAATTAATGATAAAGTGGGGGGGCAAACTGTTGACGCGTAATTTTATGCCCCCACCTGGCCCGATGATGATATGAGGACAAAAGATAAGGTTTCACAATAAACCAGGAGCGTTTTGAACCAAGAGTTGAATCAAACCGCCCAAAGGAGCCTGACCTGCGTTAGGGTTGCGTCACGCAGCTAGTACCTGCGTGACGGTACTATCAGCTGCGTCACGCAGCTCTAACAGGGCTGACACCTTTGGCGCGCGCCCGTGCAACGGCCTGCGCTGTTTGTATGGATACGCGGCAACTGTACGAAAAGTAAGTCGCGTCACGCGGGCTTACGGGTGCGTCACGTAGCTCATACTTGCATGACGCGACTGCTCTGTTGCCCTAGCCATATAAATACAACATTTTCATTTTGAAACGGGACTTTTTTTTTCTCTCTCATTTTTTTTTCTCTGAACTTTGATATTTTTTAGGCAGAGAGACATTTGATTACGGCTAGGGTTTTCCTTAAGAACTCAAGTGCGTAACCTTGAGGAAGATTAAGCCATTAGAGATAGATTAAAAACTAAAGAAAAAAATTTCAAAAAGACATAAAAAGAGAAAAAAAGAGAAAAGAAAGGAAAGAAACGTGTTTATTGCTAAAACTTGATACTAAACGCTTCTGGGATCGTGAAGTTTTGTTCCCAGATCATCAAAATCATATGCAATCCTCGAATCTGAGGGTTAGGTAATCATCTAAACCTCCCTTTTCATTTTTAGTTATTTATTTGTGAAAAATCTTATTTTCTTGGTATTTAGTTAGTTTGGTGTTGATTGAACAACATTTTGTCCATTTCTGAGTGTTTCTGAGTTATATTAAACCTTTGTTAATAAAAAGAAACGTAAAAAAGACCAGTTTGAAAGGTAGTTGCGGACCAGAGCAGCCGCGTCACGCAGCTACTACCTGCGTGACGCGACTGTTCATGTCCAAAAGTCTTTGATTCGGACGGGACCACCTGCGTGACGCAGCTATTCATGTACCCAGTATATTTTTGTTCTCATATGCGTAGTTAATGCGATATTTTGGATTAATAATTAATAAAACTGGGAATCCTAATAATTCAAAAATAGTTCCGTCACACAGCAAGAAGTTCCGTCACGCGACTGTTCTTCATAGAACACCTGCGTGACGCGACTGTCCCAATTTCCAGTGATATGGTAAAAGTTGCGCCACGCGACTGTTCTTCATAGAATACCCGCGTGACGCGACTGTTCTAAAAATCCCAGAGTGAATAAGGAGAGTTGCGCCACGCAACTGCTCTTCATAGAACAGCCGCGTGACGCGACTGTCTTGGAATTCCAGAATAATTCCCTTATTTGGTTTTAATTTCAAATTACTAAGTAGGTTTTAATCCTAACTCAGAAAACGATCAATTATGGGCAAAATAAAGCTTTAATCAAACCAGATCAATTAATTATTAATGATTATGAGATTTTTAGGATTTATTTCCTTTTGTTTATCGTTAATTATATTATCAGACTCGGTTTGTGGTCCGCCTTTAACCATAAGGCAAGAGCGGGTCTTTTATTATACTTGATATGTGCTATGGATGAATGATGGATGTGGTGATTTATTTATAATGAATGCAATGAATGGATTTAATTGGGACGATTAATTAATTTTCCTTATAGGAACTCGGTCTGATTTATTTGGGTTGGGTTTAAATAAATAAATAATTGGCTTTTCTAAAATAAAATCAATTAGAAATTGTAGGTTAAAAGAGACCGGTTTTCCGGGCGTCGGCTTTCAACGGGCCGACGTACCCAATTCCCTTACCCAGAACCTCTCCGGTTCGCCTGACCAGTTTTTTCAAAATGAAAGGCCTCGAATAAAATGGGTTAAAATGAAGTCACTTTTATAAAATAAAATCGGAAACGGTCCCATTGCCGAAATAATGGGTGGCGACTCAAAATAATTTATAAGACCGATTTATCGGCATCGCATATCCAAAAAGATTTTTTATCACCATCTTTCCAAAGTAAACATACAAATAAAAACATTTTTAAATACAGTCTCTTTTTGATTTTTCTCCGGGGGAAAAATAGTTTGGCGACTTCACTGGGGATATTTGCACCCACTAATCCCCGGTTGTTGTTTTTAAGTAATTTAGTGGTTGCAATCAGGAATTGACTCTAAAAGCCCATTATTTCTAAATAAAATTGGTTAGAAAAGCCGTTGGAAAATTTTTTATCGTCCATATGTGTTTAATTGCTTCCTTTTTCCTTCTAGGATCTTTGCATTCATTTGCATTCCTTGCTTCTCACCTCATTCTACCCGTACTACCCTTCGGTACTGGTGTTAAGTTTGACGGTGGATCTAGCCTAACCATGCGATTTAGGTGCATCCATCCGAGAATTAACATTACTACCAACCGCAAGCCTAGTACCTTAAAGGTGCGTCAAAAGGAGTAGGCCCAACAAAGCCTGAATCCTGTTTGCGGAACCCAGACTTTGTTAAGCCCAATAAGACTAAAGCCAATGCACATAGATAAAAGCCTTAGTTACTTCCACTAAGGTGCACCCGATTCTATTTGCTGTTGAAATGCCGCATTCATTTCCGAGAGATTATATCGTCAATCTCAAAACCCCCTGTTGGTTGTTGAGATTAGACCAATTCCTAGGAAACAGATGTCGGAATTTATACCAACAGAATTCGCGTGCGGGAGAAATAAGGTTGGAAGGCATGCATTTCCTAACTCCCGTTCCCCTGTTTGATATGAATTGTACATATGTTGTGACATTCATGCACCATGTAACACTTTCCTTTTCAGCCATGCATTAATAAGAGCTAATGTCCGGTATGGACATTTGACCTTGATTCTGAGACTGGATCTCAAATTCGTTTTGAATAATATAATGCAATCGCTTATTGTGAATTAATGCCCGAAAGAAAAGGGAGTTATAAGGGGGTTAAAATTTCCTTTGTATTTTAACATTTCTCGCATTATCTGAAAATAAGTGAGACATTATAACAGCTGTAATAAAATAAAAAAATGAAATCCTGCTTGGGACCATATGTTCCAAGGCAAAAAGTAAGGATACAAAGAATACGCAATAACAAGAATAGTAAAATCCCGCTCAGAAATTCTTTCATTCCAAGGCAAAAGTTAGGGATTTGAGAGAAAATAGTCGATCGTAAATCCAAAAGGAACGATCGACGACAGATAATGCCTGAAATGTTTAAGTACAAAATAAGTTATTGATGTATTATTCATACCAAATTTTTTGTCCAGTCGTCAAAATCGAGATTTTATTTCCATGCTGGCTTTAGCACATTAGAAATGCATTTCTCATCCTATGTGTTTTCGTTTTCACATGCATACATGCAGGGCCCTATTTAACTCAGAATTTTTGTGTTAGAATTGATCCTTCCTGAGAAACTGCTTCGAGAGCTTGGAACCGACATTCTGGTCAGCGCCTCATCAGAATCTCCCCAATCCCCGAATTTGCTCCAGTTAGTTCCGTGAATCAGTCAAGTTCATCAGATTCAGAATCTGATTCAGACCCAGTAGAAATGGCGGATAACACAGAAAATGAGACCGGATTTTCTGAGACTCAGATAAGAACCATTGCTCAGATTGTGGCCGCTGCTCTCGCTCAAGACAGGGCCCAAAACCAGAATACTCTTCCTGGATCAAGCAGACAGCCTGTGGTGGAAGAGAGGCAAGACCCGGAACCTGTATCGGATAATCAAACTTCTGTGGGAAACGCCACATCTGTTGAGAATGACATGCTCAAACAACTTGCAGACTTGAAAGAAAGATTTGACAAGATGGCTGCAATGAAAGAGAAAGACCCTGTCACTAATTTTCACATCACTGAGTACGTTTTGCACCCGACCAGTTCAGCTTCATTTAAAACATTCAAGCATTCTGTATTTGAAGGAGACAATGACCCTCGCTCTCACTTGTCCGAATTTCTCCGAGTATCCCAGATGAACCGGTATAACGAGGAAGACGTCTTGCGTGCATTTCCACAAACACTGCATAAAGACTATCGGAGGTGGTATGATGGTCTAGATGAAGAGGTCCAGAAAAATTGGATCACGTTGCAAACAGCTTTTCTCAAGCACTTCAAAACCGAAGAGAGTGATGAGTTCAGTCTACGGGATTTAGAGAGTTTAAGACAGGGAAAAGATGAAAGCTTTTCCGATTACTACAGGAGATGGAGAACGAAGCTGTACAGGGTGCAGACAAGGCCAAAAGACAGAGAGCTGATCAGAATATTTAGCAGGAGCTTGTTGCCCTTCTTCAAGGAAAGGATGTTGACTCAACCTCTTACCGATTTTTCTTTGGTTCAAAGTGCTGGTTTAAACGTCGAGGAGTTGTACAAGGAAGAAAAGAAGAAGAACAGAGGGTTTGGTAACTACCGGACTTCTTATGGTGATAGAAGTGTCGGAAGCAGTAATCAGAACCAGTCAGGGAACAATAGCGTTACAGTGGGGGCAGTTAATGAGAGAACTAGGAGGGAGTTCACTGACTTAGGAAGACCTTTGAGCACGGTGCTAAGATCATGCATCAAGAATGGAGTGTTGTCAAAGCTACCGGTCGACCCGACTAAACCAATTCGAGGGAGGTACATGGACAGAAATTGTGATTATCACCAGTGCAAGGGACATTCAACTGATGAATGTTTCAAATTGAGGCACGATATTCAAGACTTGATCGATAGTGGGAAGATTACTAAGCCCTCGGACAAGAGCAAGCCCAGCACCAAGAACAATCCGCTTCCCCAATATCAATACAATTATCCACCTCGTAAGTCTCATTCGGGCGGATCGGTTAATGCGATTGGGAGTGGGTTATCAGAAGAAGTAGTATTAGCTGAAACAGAATGGGAAGATCGGATGTGCGCCATGTTGAATATATGGGACGACTGCAGTTGTGATGAAGAGGAAAAGATGCCAGTAAAGATCAAAATCGAGAAAAGCATCACAGTGCAAGTGGGTGATGTACCAAAAGACGAAGATGAGCAATTACAGCTTGCCATTTAGAAAAGCTTAGCTGATCAAGAAGAACAGTGGTACTATAGCAGTGAGGAGGAAGTGAACGAGGTAGATGTCCAGAGTTTGACCCGGAGTGGACGAGTGTATAATCCCGAGAACAATGTACAGGGTAAGGGGAAAGAGGTTGCTATGGATGAAACCAAGAAGAAGGTGAATGAGAAAAGCAGAGAGGAGCCGAGGGAGAAAAAGAAAGAAGAAGAGGTAAAAGAACAAAAGAAGACTGCTGAAGCTGGAGAAAGCAGTAAAAACAAAATACCTAGTGGGGTGACCGCTAGTTCGGTGCTGAGTCAATTACAGAGAACCAGAGCAGACATTTCCATATGGGATTTGCTGATAGCATCTAGGGAACATAGAGAGGCCTTGCTTGAAGCCATGACTTTCGTCAGGGTGCCGGCTCGGATCCAGAGTATTGATATGATCAACGTGCTACAGCGTAGAATCGGTGAAGTTACCTTCTTTGACTCAGACCTTCCACCAGAAGGAAGAAACCACTGTAAGCCGTTGTACATTCAGATCACTGTCAATGGAAGAGATACCCGGAATGTAATGATTGATAACGGATCGGCACTGTGTGTATGTCCGCTAAAGATGCTGTCCAAATTTAAAATAGAAGAATCAGAGCTTGAGCCATCAAACATGGTGGTCAAGGCTTATGATAACACTATGCGGAATGCAAAAGGGACTTTCAAAGCGAAGATATCCGCAGGGGTAGTGGAAAGCTGGGTAGACGTAGTTGTGCTTGACATTTTAGCCAACTATGCTCTTTTGTTAGGAAGACCATGGCTCCATCCCTTAGGCGCAGTTCCGTCCACCTTGCACAGAAAAGTGAAAATCCCATGGGGTACAGATGTGGTCACAGTCAACGCGCAAGAAGATCTGAGTGTAGCAACAGTAGAGGGCTTAGAACTGGCGGCGCCCTTATCAGGATTTCAGGTGGCAGTAATTGATGCGCCCACCACTGAGAGTAAAAGTGCAGTGAATCGAATGAGTCCTTTCTCAAGGAAGATGATGAAGAGAATGCAATGGCAGTACGGCAAAGGTTTGGGCCGAGAGTTGCAAGGAAGATTTGAGCCTCTCTCATCTGCATCTTGACAGCAAGACAAGCGCGGATTGGGATATACTGAGAACAGGAAAAAAGAGAAGTATGAGATTCGGTCTCCAGTTAGAGGGTCAAACTTGAATCAGATCTTCTTTGTTCCACAAGCTGAAGGGGGATTTCAGAGTAGGGGAAAGACCTATCCCGGTTTGGAGATATTCATGACCAATTATGAGGAGAGGCTGATCAAGTCACCCAAACCGTCCTTGGAACAGCTAGTAGATGGGACTGAGTTTATGGTGGGTATGACAGAAGCAAACACTGAATCTGATTGGGTGAAGAAGATATCCGAGTTTGAAGACTTTTTGGGGATTGGGGATGAAGCTTCCAAGTTAGTGCAAGAGCAAAAGGCCAAGGCGAGGATCCTCCAGTCTATTCTAGCTGTTGAAGATGCCGAAGAGGCAGAGAGGAAGGCAAAGAAGACGACAGAGCAGGGAAAGGCCAAGAAAGAAGCTACCCCGGCTGAAGAAGAAGGCGCAAACGCTGACGAAGTGATCTTGGCAATAAAAGATACTTGTAATGAATGTATTGAACAGGCAATTAACCCCGTATTTTGTTTTGCTGATGCTTGTTTTGAGAACAATATGGATGGTTTTCCCCTTTTATTTCAATCAATGGAAGTGAACTTTGACTATTTGTTTTCTTGTTTTCCTAATTGTCATGTTCATAGCATTGATTATACCACTTGCATATTTGACATAAATGCATTGCATCATTTTGCATTTAATTTAAGCACCACTGAAGATCCTAAAATAATTGAAATCGGATCAGACTTCAAACCTGAGCTCAGACAGAATCTTCAAGAATGCATTAAAAGAAATTCGAGTTATGCGGATATGCCAGGGATCGACAGATCAATAGCGGAGCACGTCATCCCTAATGATCCGAGTGTTAGGCCAGTAAAACAGAAAAGGAGAAGGGTCAGACCAGAATGGCAGGACAAGATCAAAGATGAAGTCCAGAAGCAATTGGATGCAGGATTCTTAGAAGTAGTAGATTATCCGGAATGGTTGGCCAATATAGTCCCGGTGCTCAAAAAGGATGGAAGGATAAGAGTCTGTGTCGACTACAGGGACCTGAACAAAGCCTCGCCGAAGGATGACTTTCCACTTCCGCACATAGATGTTTTGATAGACAGTGCTGCCGGAATGGGATGTTATTCTATTATGGACGGATTCTCCGGATATAACCAGATACTGATGGCTCTAGTGGATAAGCATAAGACTGCCTTCACCACAGACTTCGGAACGTTTTGCTATAGAGTGATGCCGTTTGGACTGAAGAACGCCGGGGCAACATATCAGAGGATGGCTACCACGTTATTTCATGATATGATCCATAAAGGATTGGAAGTATATGTAGATGATATGGTGATCATGACAAAAACGCAGGAAGAACATGCAGAGATGCTGGAGAAATTCTTCGCACGGGTCAAACAGTACAATTTGAGGCTCAATCCCAAGAAGTGTGTGTTCGGAGTAACGAAGGGAAAGTTGTTAGGTTTTATTGTAGGGCCTAACGGGATTGAGGTTGACCCAGACAAGATAAAAGCCATTCAGGATATGGAACCGCCGAGAACTGAACGTCAGGTGAGAAGCTTCTTGGGTAAAATACAGTATATCAGCAGGTTTATTTCAAGGTTATCTATCACTTGTGCTCCAATCTTCAAGTTACTGAAGAAGAATCAGCCAGTTAAGTGGAATGAGGACTGCCAGAAGGCCTTTGACCACATAAAGAAATATCTGATGAATCCACCGGTGCTCAGTTCACCAAGATCAGGAGAACCTCTAATCTTGTACCTATCTATAGAAGACGCAGGAGTTGGAGCAATGTTGGTACAGCCGGATCCCGCTGGAGTAGAGAAAGCTATCTACTACATCAGCAAGAAACTACTACCCGTTGAAGAGAAATACAATCTGATAGAGAAAACATGCATGGCAGTAGTATGGTCAATAAAGAAGTTGAGGCTGTATTTCAATTCTTTCAAAGTCACTTTTGTTTCAAAAATTGATCCACTGAAGTATTTGCAGAAAACGCCTACTTTAGAGGGACGGTTGTCTAAGTGGTTGATTCAGATGTCTAGTGTGGATGCGGAATTCGTAACGAAGAAGACGGTCAAAGGTCGAGCTGTGGCAGAATTTCTAGCAGAAAACCCTGTGACAGATGACGAATCGTAGGAATTAGAGTTTCCTGACGAACATTTGCTGTGCGTTGAAACAGGAGCTTGGAAGTTGTACTTTGATGGGTCAGCCAACAGAAATGGAGCTGGAGCTGGTATTGTCATAGAAGCACCTAACGGCGAAGTCACAACCATGTGCAAGAGACTATTGTTCCCGGTCACTAATAACATGGCAGAATATGAAGCGTGCATCATGGGAATGGAAGCTCTTCTTGCGTCCGGCGCTAAGGAGGTCGAAGTAATAGGAGATTCTTTACTGGTTATTGAGCATGCCAATGAGAGATGGAAGGTAGAAGAGGAAAGATTGAAGCCCTATGTTGAGTATTTGCTAAAGAAAGCAGCATTGTTTGATAAGATCACTTTCACTCACATAGGAAGAACCTATAACAGAATTCCAGATGCCTTGGCAAACTTAGCGTCGGCTTGGCAGGATTTAAGCAAAGTTTCGAAGAAGCCATTTATCATCACTACAGCCAATATCCCATGCAATCAAGAACATTACATGAATCAGGTGGAGTCGGAGGAAGAACCCTGGTTTACAGATATCCTGAGGTACATGAAAGACGGTACTTTTTCTGATGATGCGACGAAAGAAGACCGTGCAGTCTTAAAGAAAATAGCTCTGAACTATGTCCTGGCTGATGGTGAACTCTACAGAAGAGCTTGGGATGGGATGTTGTTGAGATGTGTGAGTAAAAAAGAGGGAGAAGACATAATGAGAAAGGTTCATGAAGGAGTTTGTGGTACTCATTTAAGCGGCATGAGCTTAGCAAGGAAGATCATGAGGCAAGGTTACTTTTGGATGCAAATGGAAGGCGACTGTGTTCAGTATGTGCATCGTTGCAAAGCTTGCCAATACCACGACAGCAAAAGCCACTTACCTGCTGTCGAACTCCATCCGACGACTCCTTCGTGGCCTTTTTCTGCATGGGGTATAGACGTCATCGGTAAAATCTCTCCTGTAGCATCCAATGGTCATCAGTATATATTAGTGGCAGTCGACTACTTCTCTAGATGGATTGAAGCTCAATCTTATAAAATCCTAACCGCCAAGCATATGGCAAGATTCATTGAACAGAACATTTTCTGTCGCTATGGTGTTCCCCATCATATAGTCACAGATTATGGTTCTCATTTTCAAGCGGAAGTTGGCCAACTGCTTTATAAATATAAAGTTGAACATCACCATTCCTCCCCTTATCGCCCTCAGGCTAACGGTGCAGTAGAAGCAGCGAACAAGGAAGTCAAAAGAATCCTGTCAAAGATGTGCGAAAGGTACAAAAGCTGGGCTGAGAAACTTCCTTTCGCGCTCTGGGGGCATCGCACTACTTTTAAGTCAGTAAATGGAGCTTCTCCCTTTGAATTGGTATATGGGATGGAGGCGGTGTTACCGGTGGAGCTCGAAAAGAAGTCTCTCAGAGTGTTAGTGGAAGCCGGTCTGACCGAAGAAGAATGGGTCAAGAAGAGACATGAAGATTTGGCACTCTTAGATGGAAGAAGATTGAGTGCTCGATTCCAGGATCAAATGAGAAAAAGGAGGATTGCTCGTTTCTACAACAAGCGAGTGCATCCAAGGGCTTTAAAGAATGGAGATTTGGTGTTGATCAGGTTATTGGATCATGAAGCCCAACATCATCCTGGTGGGAAATTCAAACCCAACTGGCATGGACCGTTCAGAATTCAGAAGCTGCTACCTAAAGGCGCCGCTGAATTAGTCACTATGGAAGGAGAGCCTGTCAATCGAATCGTCAATCAAGATCAAATGAAAAGATTTTATGTCTGAGATGATGATTTCAAAAAAAAAAAAAAAAAAGAAAAAAAAGAAAGAGCTAAGTTGAAAACCCGAAAGGGCAGCTTAGGCAAGAAAAGAGCTTGTTAGGTTGAAAACCCGAAAGGGCGGCCTAGGCAAAAGTTAGAGCATAAAAAATGCAAAATGAAAATAAAATCTAGGGATTAACGCGTGGTGCTTAGCTTAAATGCGGAATTCATGCTATGTGTTCGTGACAGATTAGCGACCGGTTGCTCAATGCCATCAACTTGACTCGAAGGGGAATAGACAACCAAGTAGTTAGAGCAAATGACCATTGTATTAGAATAAACTTTCTCTACTTCTGTATAATGACGAAAAGAAGTAAGATTAACAAAATTCCTGAATTTCAGAATTTTCTTCTTGTTTCGGAGATGTGGTTGAAGAATGCAAGGTCTTCCTCTCTGTTTATTTAAACAAAGATCTACTCATTTGGTTTGAAATGTCTTGGTTGTTGGTCCCGCTTAAACAATGAACTCTTTTAAGACGTTGGTCAGAGGGACGAAGGTCATTTTCTCAGTGATTTCCTTAGAAGGATCAATAAAACCATAAAAAAAAAAAAAAAACCCGTGACACTTGCATAAGTCCATGCATACATAAAGGAGTTACATTTGTTATCTTTATCTGATTTATACAGGTGATAGAACAGTCACTCCATTCCCTGTTGTTTCCAGGCATAAGCTTTTTATCCTTGTAGATTAATCTTTTCTTTATGAGCTTTCATTTATTAACCCAAGGGCAGGAGGCCCAAATAACTAACGCAACAAATAATTTCGAAAGAAAAAGTTTGTTGTCTGTTATTGATTCACATGTGCAGAAAGCAGGAATTAATAAAGACAGAATCGTCGAGACCATTGGTTAAGAGGAGGGCAGATACATTTAGATAAAAGTTCATGGCTTGAGTACAAAAGAAAAGCAGCAATTTATTCTAGTGGGGGCCTATCGGCAAGGACCAACTTTCACATAGCATGGTATCATCATGGGGTAAAGAACCGGTTGGCAAATGCGGACGTCACGGTATCCTGCATCTCTCCTTCGTCTAAATACATGGTGTTTCGATTTCGCCAACGGTCAACTAGATTGGTCAAAAGATACGGTGTTATCAGACCGCTCTCAAAGTTATGGACTCTGGGAACACGCTGCATCATCCCGTACTGGCGACTGATCCTGTCAGGAAAATAGGCCATGGAACGGTCTAGACTGGCATATAACACATAGTTGAGATTCATACTCCCAGTCGTGACCAGTCTAATCCTCCACCAAGGACAAGTCCACCGAATGGTAGGGTTACCACCAAAATCGAAGCGTCTCCGAGACCGAGATTGAAAAACGGCAGCCCCGTAGGTCGGAATCAAGCGAGCAGGAACCGGAGGAATCAGGCTTAACTTGTCCAGAGCCCAGGCTTGCAATAGCAATGGACAACCGCGGTGATGGACATTGAAGTCAGTAATGTGAAGGGCGATATCTCTAGCCCAGCACATTGTTTCTCCCATGATCATCATATAGACAGTACGATGGTGCAGTTGCATGTCGCGCACAACGGTCAGAAGTCGGAAATCTCCAACTCCGGGTTGACGGTTCTTCATGGCATACACATTCAGTAACAAGAAACAGCAAGGTCGGATCCAGGGTAGATCTAGATCAGTGGACAAAACCCTGTTCAAGAAAGGTTCCAAAGGAAGACCTTGATCCACGTTTATGCCATCGGGAAGGTAAACCGGGCACAAGGCTATGATATCAGCTAGATCATACCTAGGACCTGGGGGCAAGGCCGGGGTTTCGTTTTGCTCAGGATGATGATCCATTACGGCGCACATTTCCTCGTAGGTCGGAGTTACTTCAGAGTCTTCAAACCGGAAAACCATGGTGTTCGGAGTGAAATGAGTAACGAGCCAAGACAAGAAGCCATGGTTAGGTTTTAGGTCTTTGAAATATCTTAACCAGGCAAGTTGATCCATAGGAGGAATCTGCCATAGGTCGTCAGAAATGGATTGGACAAAAGATGAGACTTGGCTTCTGAAGGCCATGGAAGAAAATCACTTAAGAAATCGATGTGCTTTGGACACTGGACGGGAAGGAGGTGTGAAGCGAAACTCATATTTATAAGAGAGTGAAGAAATCGATGGGCGAAACATCATCATCACTCAACTTAATAGTCAATCGTCAGAGGTAGTTGAAAGAACAGTCCTGAATAGTCCATTCGGGTCGGTGAGCATTCAAACCTGCATTGATTAATAAGAAGGACGGCCTGTACAATAAGGAAGTTGAGTCTTTATGATTGCGTTAATCGAGAAAGGATGGTTGAGCCATTACGTCTGCATTCACTGAGTGGATCGCCCCATCAGGTAAGTACTACAGTACGCTTTGTGTTTAGAAATTGACTTTTGATCATGTTCCACGTTAAGTTCATTATTTTATGCTTTATTCATTTCATTTCATATATTCATTTACAATAAATCGATTCACTAACTGCTAATAAGGTGAACCATTTTTATAAACGAATGGGACATCGTTATTGTGTATTTCGTGTTGTGTTTGTGTTTTATTTTTGCAGGAATAAGACTTCACAATTATAAAACATAAACACATACGACAAAGTAATAAAAATACAGATAATATCACAAAATGTGGATATGACTATACAATCATCCAAAAAATGTATAATAACTAAAAAAAAAATGTTCAAAAATGGAGGAGACATGCAACCGGACTATCATCGCCTGCGGCTGGGACCAGCAACGGCCGGAGGAGGTGGCGATGGTGGCGCGTCGTCGAAAGAAGAGCCATCCTCATCCTCATCAGAAGATTCGAGCGGGATGCCCTCAACCTCAAGTCTCGTCCGAAGCCGCTCCACCTCTGCCTGCAGCCGGCTCACGGCACTCGACTGGCGGGACTGATGCCTCCGCAGCCTCCCGTTCTCCAGCTCCTGTAAAGACAAGCATGTGTAAGAAAGGTTACCGAAATAATAAGAAGCAAAAAGGTAAAAATGTATAAAATTTATACCAGCTCATGTCGCTCGGAGTAAAGCCGGCCGATGTAGGATCGGGCAAACCCGAATCATTGGCAGATCTCTTGATACCTCTGAGCCGGCACCTGCGAACAATAAAAATCCATTAAAAGGATATTCAGGTAAAGTATTCTTAACCTTGTAAATTCCGTTTATGACTTACATGTGTAGTGTGCTCAGGATCCAGCTGTACCAGAGGAGGAGCCTGTCGAAGATTATCAGGAATGACGATGCCAGATCCCAAACCTAGACCAGGGTCCAAGACCACCTCCATATCTGGTGGGAACGGCACGTCACCCAGTACTACGCCGACCGGTCCAGCCGGAGCCGCCGCACCACCCGCCTCAGCCGCTGCCTCAGCTCGATAGTGAGCCGCAGTCTTGTGCGTCTTCCGCTCCTACATTAAGTTACAGAGAATAATGGCATCAGTGGTTTGAAAACAGAGAGAATGGTAAATAAGGCAGAAGACCAGATGAATTACATGGGTGTACTCGAGAACCTCGGGAAGTCGAGCCTGCATCCGAGAGGCAAAGTAAGAAGGAAAATCACCGGCGGACAGGAAATCGTTCGCCGATAAGCCTCTATACTCTACCTCCAGGTCCTCCCGAGTCAAGCCCTCCAGCAGACACATATGCCGAGGAGGGGCATAAGGCACTCGCCGCTGTGCTGGAGCGATCGGGGTGTCGAAGACTCTCTCTCCTAAGAAATACCGGTCAACCTAGTATCATCGCATCAATAGCCTCGACCGGGTGTATAACTCAGCCACCTCCCGGCCCGGATAGGTCCTCCAGGCCTCACAATCCCATGGCTCCAAGGATAGCTGCAAAAAAAAAATGATGATGATGAGAAATCAGCATTAGTTGTGCGTCAAAATAAAAAGAGACAAGTTAAAGATTCAGAGATTCTTTCTGTACTCACATCAGACAGCTCCTGGTCATTAAGGAAGCTCCGCCAGTACTCAGGATCCTCGCTACTGGCATAAGTATGGTGGTAGTGGGCCAGATAGCGAGGAATCCTCCTGGATTCGATGGGAGAGTCACCGCTAGGGCCGCCCGGGTAGATGCAATACTCGTAAGACCACACCTGTAACAGAGACAGAAAATAACATCAGTTAGTTAAACGGTTGGGAACAGCGGATCAAAGAAGAAAAGAAAAAGGATTAAAGGTGAAAGTGTGGTACCTCCAAAGGCCGGATGAATAGCCAGTTCGACTCACCGCTACCACGGGTCCAGACATCCAGACCGTGATAGAGGTGAGCCAAACCAAGTGTGACCCAGTCGAAGGATCCGACCTGGCTCAGATCCCAAAGACATGCCATCACCGCAGGGTCTCCCTTATTCTGGGAGGTGCACAGCAGCTGGGATGAAATAATATAGAATAAGAAGGACCGAGCAGCCTGGTCCCTCTCCTCGCGAGTATACGCAGGGGCAGCAGGTAGGACATCCTCCGGCAACTCCCTCCAAGCCTCCAACCGGGTCCTGATCCTCTCGGCCCAGAACCGGAAGACCATCTCGTAGGACATACATCCCTGCACGGTGTACCGAGTCTGTAAGGTAACACCGAGCAAGGAGCGAACAAGCTGAGCTCCGATGGCAGCCGTCTGATATCGAGCGTCTAGTGGAGGGACCGGACCATTGAAGCGCAAGCCGGTGATAGCAGCATAATCCACGGGAGTAAGGGTCATCTCTCCGAACCCGAGCACGAAAGTATGCGTGCAGTCGTTCCACCGCTCCATCAATGCATAGCGCATAGCGGGCGGGAAACGAGGCTGCGTACGCCGCAATCCGGCAGCGTAATCCCCGAAACCTGCAGCAACAACCCGAGCTCGCATAGGAGGGTCCAGCAGATCCCAGAAAGCAGAAGCATCAGTGGTCGAGCCACCCGAGCGGGCCTTGCCCAGATTAACCTATAAGAAAATTTGAACTCCAATAAATATAAGACTAATAATTGTTCATTTTCTTCTATGGCAGGAAAATAACAACAACTCGAACTTCGATTTGAACCACAGCTGCGCCACGCAACTCCCAGTAGCGTCACGCGTCTACAGAGCCGCGCCACGCAGCTTTACCCAAGTTACGCAAGTAGAAGCATAACTGCATAGCGCATCTCAACACCCGCGTCACGCCACTCCATAGATGCGTCACGCAACTGTTCAAGATATGCGACCTCAAGAACGAATGCGTCACGCAACCACAAAGCCGCGTCACGCATCTCTCTAGCCGCGTTACGCGACAGTTCAAGGCAACTGTTCATTGACAAACAGTCGCGTCACGCAACTGTTCTTCCTAAGAACAGCTGCGTGACGCAACTGTCGAAGGTACGCAGCAGTTCAGTTTTAGCTTAATTTCACTACGTTTGTGTTGTTTTTGTGTAATTTCAGGGCAAAATCAAGTCGCCCGGAGTTATCAGCAATCAAAACTCAATAAATCAAAGTCTAAACACAATCTAAGGAGGTCGATCCTAAGGTTCAAGGCAAGCTAGGGTTTCTGGCGCCTCGAACAGCTGCGTCACGCAACTGTTCACGCAAGAACAGATGCGTCATGCAACTGTTCATGAAGGACAGCCGCGCCACGCAACTCCTACTCGCGTGACGCAACTACTAATGCAGGCATAAACAGTAAAGAGCGGCCCTATTGCTACAGTTACGGATCAAAAGCAGTAAAAAACAAAAAGTTGAAGAAATTTTTACTTACCTCGGATCGAAAGCCGCACATCTGACTCGTTTCATACCGGACTGGAAACTCCGAACCCGGCAAAGGAAGAAGCTGCAGCTGTCGCGTCCCGGGGGTTAGCGGGTTCCGGCTCACCGGCACCGGCTCACCGTCGAATGTGGGAATATCGGGAAGGGCCCTGAGAATCTCCATCTCCGGGGTGTAGGCAGAAGCGGGGATTTCTGAGATTTGAGACATCCTTTCAGTTGAATAATCCAGAGAACTTTCAATCGCTTAGGGTTTGTGAATAAGTGAAAATGAATCGATTAAGAAGGAAGTTACTTATAGTAGATATCTGGGCCCAAGCCCATTTTCCAACCAACGGGCCCAAGCCCACTCTTCAAAGCCCAAAAAGAAGGACGGATCCATTATCTTCTGTTAAAGCCCAAAAGATCTGTGCAGTCCATTTAAAATCCCGCAACGGTCCATTTCGGCCATTTGACATCGATGTGCGGCCCGTACACTTCAGCAATTTCTTGTATACTCACCGCACAGGGGGCAGGAACGTCAAATTGCCCGGATTATCTTCAAGTAAGTCCTTTTTTCAACCACTGCATCAAAAGGTACGTATGGAAATCTCAGCCTAAATTTTTGCAAAATTTCAAAAAAAAAAAAATCAATTTAAATTATATAATTCATGATTAATGCATGGGGGCATGTGACGCCCCAATATGTTTCTAACAAAAGGCAAAGTCTGTTCGTACACAGATATTGCTCTTTTCCTTTTCGCAATTTTTCAGGCCAACCGGTGATGATGTATTGCGAAGCCGATTGAGTCAATCTTGTTTACTGATTAGTGATGGTGTTGTTGCAAAGCTAATCAGACCAATTTCAATTTTCCCACCAAACAGTGATGGTACATTGCGAAGCTGTTTGAAATTTCCCCGGTCAATGATGATGATTGCGAAATTGACCAGGGCAAAACCGACATCTCTTGGGCCGATCAAACCGAGCCTCAAGGATACCTTTTCTAAACCGACTAGAGCTGACAAAGCCGACCAAACCGAGCTGAGTGGGTGGCCAGATCAAAGCTCTTCAAGCCGATCAAACCGAGCTTCGAAGACTTTGTCATCAAATCAACATCTTCCGAGCCGATCAAACCGAGCTTCGAGGATGTCTCTTCAGATTCCATGGGAACCGACGAAGCCGATCAAACCGAGCTGAGAAGGTGACCAGATATTTAAATCCTTCAGGTCAATCAAACCGAGCCTCGGAGGTGTCTTCAAAACCGATCAAACCGAGCTTTGAAGTCATTCACATGCTGGATGGAAACCGACCAAGCCGATCAAACCGAGCTGAGAAGGTGACCAAACATTCATTTCAGGCCGATCAAACTGAGCCTCGAAGGTGTCCTCCTAGTCGATCAAACCGAGCTTAGGAGGCGACCAGATGATTAAGTCAGCGTCTTTTCAAGCCGATCAAACCGAGCTTCGAGAGGATTGCTTGATAGAAGGTGCGTCAATAGACCACTTTAACATTAATCGTTTATACAATTAATGATAAAGTGGGGGGGCAAACTGTTGACGCGTAATTTATGCCCCCACCTGGCCCGATGATGATATGAGGACAAAAGATAAGGTTTCACAATAAACCAGGAGCGTTTTGAAACCAAGAGTTGAATCAAACCGCCCAAAGGAGCCTGACCTGTGTTAGGGTTGCGTCACGCAGCTAGTACCTGCGTGACGGTACTATCAGCTGCGTCACGCAGCTCTAACAGGGCTGACACCTTTGGCGCGCGCCCGTGCAACGGCCTGCGCTGTTTGTATGGATACGCGGCAACTGTACGAAAAGTAAGTCGCGTCACGCGGGCTTACGGGTGCGTCACGTAGCTCATACTTGCATGACGCGACTGCTCTGTTGCCCTAGCCATATAAATACAA
Organism: Jatropha curcas; assembly: GCF_041381405.1. Classification (NCBI taxonomy): domain Eukaryota; kingdom Viridiplantae; phylum Streptophyta; class Magnoliopsida; order Malpighiales; family Euphorbiaceae; genus Jatropha; species Jatropha curcas. Next base: position 21,250,891 of record NC_143159.1, read on the forward strand.
CATTTTCATTTTGAAACGGGACTTTTTTTTTCTCTCTCATTTTTTTTCTCTGAACTTTGATATTTTTTAGGCAGAGAGACATTTGATTACGGCTAGGGTTTTCCTTAAGACTCAAGTGCGTAACCTTGAGGAAGATTAAGCCATTAGAGATAGATTAAAAACTAAAGAAAAAAATTTCAAAAAGACATAAAAAGAGAAAAAAAGAGAAAAGAAAGGAAAGAAACGTGTTTATTGCTAAAACTTGATACTAAAACGCTTCTGGGATCGTGAAGTTTGTTCCCAGATCATCAAAATCATATGCATCCTCGAATCTGAGGGTTAGGTAATCATCTAAAACTCCCTTTTCATTTTTAGTTATTTATTTGTGAAAAATCTATTTTCTTGGTATTTAGTTAGTTTGGTGTTGATTGAACAACATTTTGTCCATTTCTGAGTGTTTCTGAGTTATATTAAACCTTTGTTAATAAAAAGAAACGTAAAAAAGACCAGTTTGAAAGGTAGTTGCGGACCAGAGCAGCCGCGTCACGCAGCTACTACCTGCGTGACGCGACTGTTCATGTCCAAAGTCTTTGATTCGGACGGGACCACCTGCGTGACGCAGCTAGTCATGTACCCAGTATATTTTTGTTCTCATATGCGTAGTTAATGCGATATTTTGGATTAATAATTAATAAACTGGGAATCCTAATAATTCAAAAATAGTTCCGTCACACAGCAAGAAGTTCCGTCACGCGACTGTTCTTCATAGAACACCTGCGTGACGCGACTGTCCCAATTTCCAGTGATATGGTAAAAGTTGCGCCACGCGACTGTTCTTCATAGAATACCCGCGTGACGCGACTGTTCTAAAAATCCCAGAGTGAATAAGGAGAGTTGCGCCACGCAACTGCTCTTCATAGAACAGCCGCGTGACGCGACTGTCTTGGAATTCCAGAATAATTCCCTTATTTGGTTTTAATTTCAAATTACTAAGTAGGTTTTAATCCTAACTCAGAAAACGATCAATTATGGGCAAAATAAAGCTTTAATCAAACCAGATCAATTAATTATTAATGATTATGAGATTTTAGGATTTATTTCCTTTTGTTTATCGTTAATTATATTATCAGACTCGGTTTGTGGTCCGCCTTTAACCATAAGGCAAGAGCGGTCTTTTATTATACTTGATATGTGCTATGGATGAATGATGGATGTGGTGATTTATTTATAATGAATGCAATGAATGGATTTAATTGGGACGATTAATTAATTTCCTTATAGGAACTCGGTCTGATTTATTTGGGTTGGGTTTAAATAAATAAATAATTGGCTTTTCTAAAATAAAATCAATTAGAAATTGTAGGTTAAAAGAGACCGTTTTCCGGGCGTCGGCTTTCAACGGGCCGACGTACCCACTTCCCTTACCCAGAACCTCTCCGGTTCGCCTGACCAGTTTTTTCAAAATGAAAGGCCTCGAATAAAATGGGTTAAAATGAAGTCACTTTTATAAAATAAAATCGAAACGGTCCCATTGCCGAAATAATGGGTGGCGACTCAAAATAATTTATAAGACCGATTTATCGGCATCGCATATCCAAAAAGATTTTTTATCACCATCTTTCCAAAGTAAACATACAAATAAAAACATTTTAAATACAGTCTCTTTTTGATTTTTCTCCGGGGGAAAAATAGTTTGGCGACTTCACTGGGGATATTTGCACCCACTAATCCCCGGTTGTTGTTTTAAGTAATTTAGTGGTTGCAATCAGGAATTGACTCTAAAAGCCCATTATTTCTAAATAAAATTGGTTAGAAAAGCCGTTGGAAAATTTTTTATCGTCCATATGTGTTTAATTGCTTCCTTTTTCCTTCTAGGATCTTTGCATTCATTGCATTCCTTGCTTCTCACCTCATTCTACCCGTACTACCCTTCGGTACTGGTGTTAAGTTTGACGGTGGATCTAGCCTAACCATGCGATTTAGGTGCATCCATCCGAGAATTAACATTACTACCAACCGCAAGCCTAGTACCTTAAAGGTGCGTCAAAAGGAGTAGGCCCAACAAAGCCCGAATCCTGTTTGCGGAACCCAGACTTTGTTAAGCCCAATAAGACTAAAGCCAATGCACATAGATAAAAGCCTTAGTTACTTCCACTAAGGTGCACCCGATTCTATTTGCTGTTGAAATGCCGCATTCATTTCCGAGAGATTATATCGTCAATCTCAAAAACCCCCTGTTGGTTGTTGAGATTAGACCAATTCCTAGGAAACAGATGTCGGAATTTATACCAACAGAATTCGCGTGCGGGAGAAATAAGGTTGGAAGGCATGCATTTCCTAACTCCCGTTCCCCTGTTTGATATGAATTGTACATATGTTGTGACATTCATGCACCATGTAACACTTTCCTTTTCAGCCATGCATTAATAAGAGCTATGTCCGGTATGGACATTTGACCTTGATTCTGAGACTGGATCTCAAATTCGTTTGAATATATAATGCAATCGCTTATTGTGAATTAATGCCCGAAAGAAAAGGGAGTTATAAGGGGGTTAAAATTTCCTTTGTATTTTAACATTTCTCGCATTATCTGAAAATAAGTGAGAGATTATAACAGCTGTAATAAAATAAAAAAATGAAATCCTGCTTGGGACCATATGTTCCAAGGCAAAAAGTAAGGATACAAAGAATACGCAATACAAGAATAATAAATCCCGCTCGGAAATTCTTTCATTCCAAGGCAAAAGTTAGGGATTTGAGAGAAAATAGTCGATCGTAAATCAAAAGGACGACGACGACAGATAATGCCTGAAATGTTTAAGTACAAAATAAGTTATTGATGTATTATTCATACCAAATTTTTGGTCCAGTCGTCAAAATCGAGATTTTATTTCCATGCTGGCTTTAGCACATTAGAAATGCATTTCTCATCCTGTGTTTTCGTTTTCACATGCATACATGCAGGGCCCTATTTAACTCAGAATTTTTGTGTTAGAATTGATCCTTCCCGAGAAACTGCTTCGAGAGCTTGGAACCGACATCCTGGTCAGCGCCTCATCAAATCTCCCCAATCCCCGAATTTGCTCCAGTTAGTTCCGTGAATCAGTCAAGTTCATCAGATTCAGAATCCGATTCAGACCCAGTAGAAATGGCGGATAACACAGAAAATGAGACCGGATTTTCTGAGACTCAGATAAGAACCATTGCTCAGATTGTGGCCGCTGCTCTCGCTCAAGACAGGGCCCAAAACCAGAATACTCCTCCTGGATCAAGCAGACAGCCTGTGGTGGAAGAGAGGCAAGACCGGAACCTGTATCGGATAATCAAACTTCTGTGGGAAACGCCACATCTGTTGAGAATGACATGCTCAAACAACTTGCAGACTTGAAAGAAGATTTGACAAGATGGCTGCAATGAAAGAGAAAGACCCTGTCACTAATTTTCACATCACTGAGTACGTTTTGCACCCGACCAGTTCAGCTTCATTTAAAACATTCAAGCATTCTGTATTTGAAGGAGACAATGACCCTCGCTCTCACTTGTCCGAATTTCTCCGAGTATCCCAGATGAACCGGTATAACGAGGAAGACGTCTTGCGTGCATTTCCGCAAACACTGCATAAAGACTATCGGAGGTGGTATGATGGTCTAGATGAAGAGGTCCAGAAAAATTGGATCAAGTTGCAGACAGCTTTTCTCAAGCACTTCAAAATCGAAGAGAGTGATGAGTTCAGTTACGGGATTTAGAGAGTTTAAGACAGGGAAAAGATGAAAGCTTTTCCGATTACTACAGGAGATGGAGAACGAAGCTGTACAGGGTGCAGACAAGGCCAAAAGACAGAGAGCTGATCAGAATATTTAGCAGGAGCTTGTTGCCCTTCTTCAAGGAAAGGATGTTGACTCAGCCTCTTACCGATTTTTCTTTGGTTCAAAGTGCTGGTTTAAACGTCGAGGAGTTGTACAAGGAAGAAAAGAAGAAGAACAGAGGGTTTGGTAACTACCGGACTTCTTATGGTGATAGAAGTGCCGGAAGCAGTAATCAGAACCAGTCAGGGAACAATAGCGTTACAGTGGGGGCAGTTAATGAGAGAACTAGGAGGGAGTTCACTGACTTAGGAAGACCTTTGAGCACGGTGCTAAGATCATGCATCAAGAATGGAGTGTGTCAAAGCTACCGGTCGACCCGACTAAACCAATTCGAGGGAGGTACATGGACAGAAATTGTGATTATCACCAGTGCAAGGGACATTCAACTGATGAATGTTTCAAATTGAGGCACGATATTCAAGACTTGATCGATAGTGGGAAGATTACTAAGCCCTCGGACAAGAGCAAGCCCAGCACCAAGAACAATCCGCTTCCCCAATATCAATACAATTATCCGCCTCGTAAGTCTCATTCGGGCGGATCGGTTAATGCGATTGGGAGTGGGTTATCAGAAGAAGTAGTATTAGCTGAAGCAGAATGGGAAGATCGGATGTGCGCCATGTTGAATATATGGGACGACTGCAGTAGTGATGAAGAGGAAAAGATGCCAGTAAAGATCGAAATCGAGAAAGCATCACGTGCAAGTGGGTGATGTACCAGAAGACGAAGATGAGCAATTACAGCTTGCCATTCAGAAAAGCTTAGCTGATCAAGAAGAACAGTGGTACTATAGCAGTGAGGAGGAAGTGAACGAGGTAGATGTCCAGAGTTTGACCCGGAGTGGACGAGTGTATAATCCCGAGAAATGTACAGGGTAAGGGGAAAGAGGTTGCTATGGATGAAACCAAGAAGAAGGTGAATGAGAAAGCAGAGGAGCCGAGGGAGAAAAAAAGAAGAAGAGTAAAAGAACAAAAGAAGACTGCTGAAGCTGGAGAAAGCAGTAAAAACAAAATACCTAGTGGGGTGACCGCCAGTTCGGTGCTGAGTCAATTACAGAGAACCAGAGCAGACATTTCCATATGGGATTTGCTGATAGCATCTAGGGAACATAGAGAGGCCTTGCTTGAAGCCATGACTTTCGTCAGGGTGCCGGCTCGGATCCAGAGTATTGATATGATCAACGTGCTACAGCGTAGAATCGGTGAAGTTACCTTCTTTGACTCAGACCTTCCACCAGAAGGAAGAAACCACTGTAAGCCGTTGTACATTCAGATCACTGTCAATGGAAGAGATACCCGGAATGTAATGATTGATAACGGATCGGCACTGTGTGTATGTCCGCTAAAGATGCTGTCCAAATTTAAAATAGAAGAATCAGAGCTTGAGCCATCAAACATGGTGGTCAAGGCTTATGATAACACTATGCGGAATGCAAAAGGGACTTTCAAAGCGAAGATATCCACAGGGGTAGTGGAAAGCTGGGTAGACAGTTGTGCTTGACATTTTAGCCAACTATGCTCTTTTGTTAGGAAGACCATGGCTCCATCCCTTAGGCGCAGTTCCGTCCACCTTGCACAGAAAAGTGAAAATCCCGTGGGGTACAGATGTGGTCACAGTCAACGCGCAAGAAGATCTGAGTGTAGCAACAGTAGAGGGCTTAGAACTGGCGGCGCCCTTATCAGGATTTCAGGTGGCAGTAATTGATGCGCCCACCACTGAGAGTAAAAGTGCAGTGAATCGAATGAGTCCTTTCTCAAGGAAGATGATGAAGAGAATGCAATGGCAGTACGGCAAAGGTTTGGGCCGAGAGTTGCAAGGAAGATTTGAGCCTCTCTCGTCTGCATCTGGACAGCAAGACAAGCGCGGATTGGGATATACTGAGAACAGGAAAAAAGAGAAGTATGAGATTCGGTCTCCAGTTAGAGGGTCAAACTTGAATCAGATCTTCTTTGTTCCACAAGCTGAAGGGGGATTTCAGAGTAGGGGAAAGACCTATCCCGGTTTGGAGATATTCATGACCAATTATGAGGAGAGGCTGATCAAGTCACCCGAACCGTCCTTGGAACAGCTAGTAGATGGGACTGAGTTTATGGTGGGTATGACAGAAGCAAACACTGAATCTGATTGGGTGAAGAAGATATCCGAGTTTGAAGACTTTTTGGGGATTGGGGATGAAGCTTCCAAGTTAGTGCAAGAGCAAAAGGCCAAGGCGAGGATCCTCCAGTCTATTCTAGCTGTTGAAGATGCCGAAGAGGCAGAGAGGAAGGCAAAGAAGACGACAGAGCAGGGAAAGGCCAAGAAAGAAGCTACCCCGGCGAAGAAGAAGGCGCAACGCTGACGAAGTGATCTTGGCAATAAAAGATACTTGTAATGAATGTATTGAACAGGCAATTAACCCCGTATTTTGTTTTGCTGATGCTTGTTTTGAGAACAATGGATGGTTTTCCCCTTTTATTTCAATCAATGGAAGTGAACTTTGACTATTTGTTTTCTTGTTTTCCTAATTGTCATGTTCATAGCATTGATTATACCACTCACATATTTGACATAAATGCATTGCATCATTTTGCATTTAATTTAAGCACCACTGAAGATCCTAAAATAATTGAAATCGGATCAGACTTCAAACCTGAGCTCAGACAGAATCTTCAAGAATGCATTAAAAGAAATTCGAGTTATGCGGATATGCCAGGGATCGCAGATCAATAGCGGAGCACGTCTCCCTAATGATCCGAGTGTTAGGCCAGTAAAACAGAAAAGGACGAAGGGTCAGACCAGAATGGCAGGACAAGATCAAGATGAAGTCCAGAAGCAATTGGATGCAGGATTCTTAGAAGTAGTAGATTATCCGGAATGGTTGGCCAATATAGTCCGGTGCTCAAAAAGGAGGAAGGATAAGAGTCTGTGTCGACTACAGGGACCTGAACAAAGCCTCGCCGAAGATGACTTTCCACTTCCGCCACATAGATGTTTTGATAGACAGTGCTGCCGGAATGGGATGTTATTCTATTATGGACGGATTCTCCGGATTATAACCAGATACTGATGGCTCTAGTGGATAAGCATAAAGACTGCCTTCACCACAGACTTCGGAACGTTTTGCTATAGAGTGATGCCGTTTGGACTGAAGAACGCCGGGGCAACATATCAGAGGATGGCTACCACGTTATTTCATGATAGGATCCATAAAGGATTGGAAGTATATTTAGATGATTATGGTGATCATGACAAAAACGCAGGAAGAACATGCAGAGATGCTGGAGAAATTCTGCGCACGGGTCAAACAGTACAATTGAGGCTCAATCCCAGAAGTGTGTGTTCGGAGTAACGAAGGGAAAGTTGTTAGGTTTATTGTAGGCCTAACGGGATATGGAGGTTGACCCAGACAAGATAAAAGCCATTCAGGATATGGAACCGCCGAGGACTGAACGTCAGGTGAGAAGCTTCTTGGGTAAAATACAGATATCAGCAGGTTTATTTCAAGGTTATCTATCACTTGTGCTCCAATCTTCAAGTTACTGAAGAAGAACAAGCCAGTTTAAGTGGAATTGAGGCTACTGCCAGAAGGCCTTTGACCACATAAAGAAATATCTGATGAATCCACCGGTGCTCAGTTCACAAGATCAGGAGAACCTCTAATCTTGTACCTATCTATATGAAGACGCAGAGTTGGAGCAATGTTGGTACAGCCGGATCCCGGTGAGTAGAGAAAGCTATCTACTACATCAGCAAGAACTACTACCCGTTGAAGAGAAATACAATCTGATAGAGAAACATGCATGGCAGTTAGGTATGGTCAATAAAGAAGTTGAGGCTGTATTTCAATTCTTTCAAAGTCACTTTTGTGTTCAAAAATTGATCCACTGAAGTATTTTGCAGAAACGCCTACTTTAGAGGGACGGTTGTCTAAGTGGTTGATTCAGATGTCTAGTGTGGATGCGGAATTCGTAACGAAGAATGACGGTCAAAGGTCGAGCTTGTGTCAGAATTTCTAGCAGAAAACCCTGTGACAGATGACGAATCGTAGGAATTAGAGTTTCCTGACGAACATTTGCTGTGCGTTGAAACAGGAGCTTGGAAGTTGTACTTTGATGGGTCAGCCAACAGAAATGGAGCTGGAGCTGGTATTGTCATAGAAGCACTAACGCGAAGTCACAACCATGTGGCAAGAGACTATTGTCCCGGTCACTAATAACATGGCAGAATATGAAGCGTGCATCATGGGAATGGAAGCTCTTCTTGCGTCCGGCGCTAAGGAGGTCGAAAGTAATAGGAGATTCTTTACTGGTTATTGAGCATGCCAATGAGAGATGGAAGGTAGAAGAGGAAAGATTGAAGCCCTATGTTGAGTATTTGCTAAAGAAAGCAGCATTGTTTGATAAGATCACTTTCACTCACATAGGAAGAACCTATAACAGAATTCCAGATGCCTTGGCAAACTTAGCGTCGGCTTGGCAGGATTTAAGCAAAGTTTCGAAGAAGCCATTATCATCACTACAGCCAATATCCCATGCAATCAAGAACATTACATGAATCAGTGGAGTCGGACGGAAGAACCCTGGTTTACAGATATCCTGAGGTACATGAAGACGGTACTTTTCTGATGATCGACGAAAGAAGACCGTGCAGTCTTAAAGAAAATAGCTCTGAACTACTGTCCTGGCTGATGGTGAACTCTACAGAAGAGCTTGGGATGGGATGTTGTTGAGATGTGTGAGTAAAAAAGAGGGAGAAGACATAATGAGAAAGGTTCATGAAGGAGTTTGTGGTACTCATTTAAGCGGCATGAGCTTAGCAAGGAAGATCATGAGGCAAGGTTACTTTGGATGCAAATGGAAGGCGACTGTGTTCAGTATGTGCATCGTTGCAAAGCTTGCCAATACCACGACAGCAAAAGCCACTTACCTGCTGTCGAACTCCATCCGACGACTCCTTCGTGGCCTTTTTCTGCATGGGGTATAGACGTCATCGGTAAAATCTCTCCTGTAGCATCCAATGGTCATCAGTATATATTAGTGGCAGTCGACTACTTCTCTAGATGGATTGAAGCTCAATCTTATAAAATCCTAACCGCCAAGCATATGGCAAGATTCATTGAACAGAACATTTTCTGTCGCTATGGTGTTCCCCATCATATAGTCACAGATTATGGTTCTCATTTTCAAGCGGAAGTTGGCCAACTGCTTTATAAATATAAAGTTGAACATCACCATTCCTCCCCTTATCGCCCTCAGGCTAACGGTGCAGTAGAAGCAGCGAACAAGGAAGTCAAAAGAATCCTGTCAAAGATGTGCGAAAGGTACAAAAGCTGGGCTGAGAAACTTCCTTTCGCGCTCTGGGGGCATCGCACTACTTTTAAGTCAGTAAATGGAGCTTCTCCCTTTGAATTGGTATATGGGATGGAGGCGGTGTTACCGGTGGAGCTCGAAAAGAAGTCTCTCAGAGTGTTAGTGGAAGCCGGTCTGACCGAAGAAGAATGGGTCAAGAAGAGACATGAAGATTTGGCACTCTTAGATGGAAGAAGATTGAGTGCTCGATTCCAGGATCAAATGAGAAAAAGGAGGATTGCTCGTTTCTACAACAAGCGAGTGCATCCAAGGGCTTTAAAGAATGGAGATTTGGTTGTTGATCAGGTTATTGGATCATGAAGCCCAACATCATCCTGGTGGGAAATTCAAACCCAACTGGCATGGACCGTTCAGAATTCAGAAGCTGCTACCTAAAGGCGCCGCTGAATTAGTCACTATGGAAGGAGAGCCTGTCAATCGAATCGTCAATCAAGATCAAATGAAAAGATTTTATGTCTGAGATGATGATTTCAAAAAAAAAAAAAAAAAAGAAAAAAAGAAAGAGCTAAGTTGAAAACCCGAAAGGGCAGCTTAGGCAAGAAAAGAGCTTGTTAGGTTGAAAACCCGAAAGGGCGGCCTAGCAAAAGTTAGAGCATAAAAATGCAAAATGAAAATAAAATCTAGGGATTAACGCGTGGTGCTTAGCTTAAATGCGGAATTCATGCTATGTGTTCGTGACCAGATTAGCGACCGGTTGCTCAATGCCATCAACTTGACTCGAAGGGGAATAGACAACCAAGTAGTTAGAGCAAATGACCATTGTATTAGAATAAACTTTCTCTACTTCTGTATAATGACGAAAAGAAGTAAGATTAACAAAATTCCTGAATTTCAGAATTTTCTCTTGTTCGGAGATGTGGTTGAAGAATGCAAGGTCTTCCTCTCTGTTTATTTAAACAAAGATCTACTCATTTGGTTTGAAATGTCTTGGTTGTTGGTCCCGCTTAAACAATGAACTCTTTTAAGACGTTGGTCAGAGGGACGAAGGTCATTTTCTCAGTGATTCCTTAGAAGGATCAATAAAACCATAAAAAAAAAAAAAAAAACCCGTGACACTTGCATAAGTCCATGCATACATAAAGGAGTTACATTTGTTATCTTTATCTGATTTATACAGGTGATAGAACAGTCACTCCATTCCCTGTTGTTTCCAGGCATAAGCTTTTTATCCTTGTAGATTAATCTTTCTTTATGAGCTTTCATTTATTAACCCAAGGGCAGGAGGCCCAAATAACTAACGCAACAAATAATTTCGAAAGAAAAAAGTTTGTTGTCTGTTATTGATTCACATGTGCAGAAAGCAGGAATTAATAAAGACAGAATCGTCGAGACCATTGGTTAAGAGGAGGGCAGATACATTTAGATAAAAGTTCATGGCTTGAGTACAAAAGAAAAAGCAGCAATTTATTCTAGTGGGGGCCTATCGCAAGGACCAACTTTCACATAGCATGGTATCATCATGGGGTAAAGAAACCGGTTGGCAAATGCGGACGTCACGGTATCCTGCATCTCTCCTTCGTCTAAATACATGGGTGTTTCGATTTCGCCAACGGTCAACTAGATTGGTCAAAAGATACGGTGTTATCAGACCGCTCTCAAAGTTATGGACTCTGGGAACACGCTGCATCAATCCCGTACTGGCGACTGATCCTGTCAGGAAAATAGGCCATGGAACGGTCTAGACTGGCATATAACACATAGTTGAGATTCATACTCCCAGTCGTGACCAGTCTAATCCTCCACCAAGGACAAGTCCACCGAATGGTAGGGTTACCACCAAAATCGAAGCGTCTCCGAGACCGAGATGAAAAACGGCAGCCCCGTAGGTCGGAATCAAGCGAGCAGGAACCGGAGGAATCAGGCTTAACTTGTCCAGAGCCCAGGCTTGCAATAGCAATGGACAACACCGCGGTGATTGGACATTGAAGTCAGTAATGTGAAGGGCGATATCTCTAGCCCAGCACATTGTTTCTCCCATGATCATCATATAGACAGGTACGATGGTGCAGTTGCATGTCGCGCACAACGGTCAGAAGTCGGAAATCTCCAACTCCGGGTTGACGGTTCTTCATGGCATACACATTCAGTAACAAGAAACAGCAAGGTCGGATCCAGGGTAGATCTAGATCAGTGGACAAAACCCTGTTCAGAAAGGTTCCAAGGAAGACCTTGATCCACGTTTATGCCATCGGGAAGGTAAACCGGGCACAAGGCTATGATATCAGCTAGATCATACCTAGGACCTGGGGGCAAGGCCTGGGGTTTCGTTTTGCTCAGGATGATGATCCATTACGGCGCACATTTCCTCGTAGGTCGGAGTTACTTCAGAGTCTTCAAACCGGAAAACCATGGTGTTCGGAGTGAAATGAGTAACGAGCCAAGACAAGAAGCCATGGTTAGGTTTTAGGTCTTTGAAATATCTTAACCAGGCAAGTTGATCCATAGGAGGAATCTGCCATAGGTCGTCAGAAATGGATTGGACAAAAGATGAGACTTGGCTTCTGAAGGCCATGGAAGAAAATCACTTAAGAAATCGATGTGCTTTGGACACTGGACGGGAAGGAGGTGTGAAGCGAAACTCATATTTATAAGAGAGTGAAGAAATCGATGGGCGAAACATCATCATCACTCAACTTAATAGTCAATCGTCAGAGGTAGTTGAAAGAACAGTCCTGAATAGTCCATTCGGGTCGGTGAGCATTCAAACCTGCATTGATTAATAAGAAGGACGGCCTGTACAATAAGGAAGTTGAGTCTTTATGATTGCGTTAATCGAGGAAAGGATGGTTGAGCCATTACGTCTGCATTCACTGAGTGGATCGCCCCATCAGGTAAGTACTACAGTACGCTTTGTGTTTAGAAATTGACTTTTGATCATGTTCCACGTTAAGTTCATTATTTTATGCTTTATTCATTTCATTTCATATATTCATTTACAATAAATCGATTCACTAACTGCTAATAAGGTGAACCATTTTTATAACGAATGGGACATCGTTATTGTGTATTTCGTGTTGTGTTTGTGTTTTATTTTTGCAGGAATAAGACTTCACAATTATAAAACATAAACACATACGACAAAGTAATAAAAATACAGATAAATACACAAAATGTGGATATGACTATACAATCATCCAAAAAATGTATAATAACTAAAAAAAAAATGTTCAAAAATGGAGGAGACATGCAACCGGACTATCATCGCCTGCGGCTGGGACCAGCAACGGCCGGAGGATGGTGGCGATGGTGGCGGCGTCGTCGAAAGAAGAGCCATCCTCATCCTCATCAGAAGATTCGAGCGGGATGCCCTCAACCTCAAGTCTCGTCCGAAGCCGCTCCACCTCTGCCTGCAGCCGGCTCACGGCACTCGACTGGCGGGACTGATGCCTCCGCAGCCTCCCGTTTCTCCAGCTCCTGTAAAGACAAGCATGTGTAAGAAAGGTTACCGAAATAATAAGAAGCAAAAAGGTAAAAATGTATAAAATTTATACAGCTCATGTCGCTCGGAGTAAAGCCGGCCGATGTAGGATCGGGCAAACCCGAATCATTGGCAGATCTCTTGATACCTCTGAGCCGGCACCTGCGAACAATAAAAATCCATTAAAAGGATATTCAGGTAAAGTATTCTTAACCTTGTAAATTCCGTTTATGACTACATGTGTAGTGTGCTCAGATCCAGCTGTACCAGAGGAGGAGCCTGTCGAAGATTATCAGGAATGACGATGCCAGATCCCAAACCTAGACCAGGGTCCAAGACCACCTCCATATCTGGTGGAACGGCACGTCACCCAGTACTACGCCGACCGGTCCAGCCGGAGCCGCCGCACCACCCGCCTCAGCCGCTGCCTCAGCTCGATAGTGAGCCGCAGTCTGTGCGTCTTCCGCTCCTACATTAAGTTACAGAGAATAATGGCATCAGTGGTTTGAAAACAGAGAGAATGGTAAATAAGGCAGAAGACCAGATGAATTACATGGGTGTACTCGAGAACCTCGGGAAGTCGAGCCTGCATCCGAGAGGCAAAGTAAGAAGGAAAATCACCGGCGGACAGGAAATCGTTCGCCGATAAGCCTCTATACTCTACCTCCAGGTCCTCCCGAGTCAAGCCCTCCAGCAGACACATATGCCGAGGAGGGGCATAAGGCACTCGCCGCTGTGCTGGAGCGATCGGGGTGTCGAAGACTCTCTCTCCTAAGAAATACCGGTCAACCTAGTATCATCGCATCAATAGCCTCGACCGGGTGTATAACTCAGCCACCTCCCGGCCCGGATAGGTCCTCCAGGCCTCACAATCCCATGGCTCCAAGGATAGCTGCAAAAAAAAAATGATGATGATGAGAAATCAGCATTAGTTGTGCGTCAAAATAAAAAGAGACAAGTTAAAGATTCAGAGATTCTTTCTGTACTCACATCAGACAGCTCCTGGTCATTAAGGAAGCTCCGCCAGTACTCAGGATCCTCGCTACTGGCATAAGTATGGTGGTAGTGGGCCAGATAGCGAGGAATCCTCCTGGATTCGATGGGAGAGTCACCGCTAGGGCCGCCCGGGTAGATGCAATACTCGTAAGACCACACCTGTAACAGAGACAGAAAATAACATCAGTTAGTTAAACGGTTGGGAACAGCGGATCAAAGAAGAAAAGAAAAAGGATTAAAGGTGAAAGTGTGGTACCTCCAAAGGCCGGATGAATAGCCAGTTCGACTCACCGCTACCACGGGTCCAGACATCCAGACCGTGATAGAGGTGAGCCAAACCAAGTGTGACCCAGTCGAAGGATCCGACCTGGCTCAGATCCCAAAGACATGCCATCACCGCAGGGTCTCCCTTATTCTGGGAGTGCACAGCAGCTGGGATGAAATAATATAGAATAAGAAGGACCGAGCAGCCTGGTCCCTCTCCTCGCGAGTATACGCAGGGGCAGCAGGTAGGACATCCTCCGGCAACTCCCTCCAAGCCTCCAACCGGGTCCTGATCCTCTCGGCCCAGAACCGGAAGACCATCTCGTAGGACATACATCCCTGCACGGTGTACCGAGTCTGTAAGGTAACACCGAGCAAGGAGCGAACAAGCTGAGCTCCGATGGCAGCCGTCTGATATCGAGCGTCTAGTGGAGGGACCGGACCATTGAAGCGCAAGCCGGTGATAGCAGCATAATCCACGGGAGGTAAGGGTCATCTCTCCGAACCCGAGCACGAAAGTATGCGTGCAGTCGTTCCACCGCTCCATCAATGCATAGCGCATAGCGGGCGGGAAACGAGGCTGCGTACGCCGCAATCCGGCAGCGTAATCCCCGAAACCTGCAGCAACAACCCGAGCTCGCATAGGAGGGTCCAGCAGATCCCAGAAAGCAGAAGCATCAGTGGTCGAGCCACCCGAGCGGGCCTTGCCCAGATTAACCTATAAGAAAATTTGAACTCCAATAAATATAAGACTAATAATTGTTCATTTTCTTCTATGGCAGGAAAAATAACAACAACTCGAACTTCGATTTGAACCACAGCTGCGCCACGCAACTCCCAGTAGCGTCACGCGTCTACAGAGCCGCGCCACGCAGCTTTACCCAAGTTACGCAAGTAGAAGCATAACTGCATAGCGCATCTCAACACCCGCGTCACGCCACTCCATAGATGCGTCACGCAACTGTTCAAGATATGCGACCTCAAGAACGAATGCGTCACGCAACCACAAAGCCGCGTCACGCATCTCTCTAGCCGCGTTACGCGACAGTTCAAGGCAACTGTTCATTGACAAACAGTCGCGTCACGCAACTGTTCTTCCTAAGAACAGCTGCGTGACGCAACTGTCGAAGGTACGCAGCAGTTCAGTTTTAGCTTAATTTCACTACGTTTGTGTTGTTTTTGTGTAATTTCAGGGCAAAATCAAGTCGCCCGGAGTTATCAGCAATCAAACTCAATAAATCAAAGTCTAAACACAATCTAAGGAGGTCGATCCTAAGGTTCAAGGCAAGCTAGGGTTTCTGGCGCCTCGAACAGCTGCGTCACGCAACTGTTCACGCAAGAACAGATGCGTCATGCAACTGTTCATGAAGGACAGCCGCGCCACGCAACTCCTACTCGCGTGACGCAACTACTAATGCAGGCATAAACAGTAAAGAGCGGCCCTATTGCTACAGTTACGGATCAAAAGCAGTAAAAAACAAAAAGTTGAAGAAATTTTACTTACCTCGGATCGAAAGCCGCACATCTGACTCGTTTCATACCGGACTGGAAACTCCGAACCCGGCAAAGGAAGAAGCTGCAGCTGTCGCGTCCCGGGGGTTAGCGGGTTCCGGCTCACCGGCACCGGCTCACCGTCGAATGTGGGAATATCGGGAAGGGCCCTGAGAATCTCCATCTCCGGGGTGTAGGCAGAAGCGGGGATTTCTGAGATTTGAGACATCCTTTTCAGTTGAATAATCCAGAGAACTTTCAATCGCTTAGGGTTTGTGAATAAGTGAAAATGAATCGATTAAGAAGGAAGTTACTTATAGTAGATATCTGGGCCCAAGCCCATTTTCCAACCAACGGGCCCAAGCCCACTCTTCAAAGCCCAAAAAGAAGGACGGATCCATTATCTTCTGTTAAAGCCCAAAAGATCTGTGCAGTCCATTTAAAATCCCGCAACGGTCCATTTCGGCCATTTGACATCGATGTGCGGCCCGTACACTTCAGCAATTTCTTGTATACTCACCGCACAGGGGGCAGGAACGTCAAATTGCCCGGATTATCTTCAAGTAAGTCCTTTTTTCAACCACTGCATCAAAAAGGTACGTATGGAAATCTCAGCCTAAATTTTTGCAAAATTTCAAAAAAAAAAAAATCAATTTAAATTATATAATTCATGATTAATGCATGGGGGCATGTGACGCCCCAATATGTTTCTAACAAAAGGCAAAGTCTGTTCGTACACAGATATTGCTCTTTTCCTTTTCGCAATTTTTCAGGCCAACCGGTGATGATGTATTGCGAAGCCGATTGAGTCAATCTTGTTTACTGATTAGTGATGGTGTTGTTGCAAAGCTAATCAGACCAATTTCAATTTTCCCACCAAACAGTGATGGTACATTGCGAAGCTGTTTGAAATTTCCCCGGTCAATGATGATGATTGCGAAATTGACCAGGGCAAAACCGACATCTCTTGGGCCGATCAAACCGAGCCTCAAGGATACCTTTTCTAAACCGACTAGAGCTGACAAAGCCGACCAAACCGAGCTGAGTGGGTGGCCAGATCAAAGCTCTTCAAGCCGATCAAACCGAGCTTCGAAGACTTTGTCATCAAATCAACATCTTCCGAGCCGATCAAACCGAGCTTCGAGGATTGTCTCTTCAGATTCCATGGGAACCGACGAAGCCGATCAAACCGAGCTGAGAAGGTGACCAGATATTTAAATCCTTCAGGTCAATCAAACCGAGCCTCGGAGGTGTCTTCAAAACCGATCAAACCGAGCTTTGAAGTCATTCACATGCTGGATGGAAACCGACCAAGCCGATCAAACCGAGCTGAGAAGGTGACCAAACATTCATTTCAGGCCGATCAAACTGAGCCTCGAAGGTGTCCTCCTAGTCGATCAAACCGAGCTTAGGAGGCGACCAGATGATTAAGTCAGCGTCTTTTCAAGCCGATCAAACCGAGCTTCGAGAGGATTGCTTGATAGAAGGTGCGTCAATAGACCACTTTAACATTAATCGTTTATACAATTAATGATAAAGTGGGGGGGCAAACTGTTGACGCGTAATTTTATGCCCCCACCTGGCCCGATGATGATATGAGGACAAAAGATAAGGTTTCACAATAAACCAGGAGCGTTTTGAACCAAGAGTTGAATCAAACCGCCCAAAGGAGCCTGACCTGTGTTAGGGTTGCGTCACGCAGCTAGTACCTGCGTGACGGTACTATCAGCTGCGTCACGCAGCTCTAACAGGGCTGACACCTTTGGCGCGCGCCCGTGCAACGGCCTGCGCTGTTTGTATGGATACGCGGCAACTGTACGAAAAGTAAGTCGCGTCACGCGGGCTTACGGGTGCGTCACGTAGCTCATACTTGCATGACGCGACTGCTCTGTTGCCCTAGCCATATAAATACAACATTTTCATTTTGAAACGGGACTTTTTTTTTCTCTCTCATTTTTTTTTCTCTGAACTTTGATATTTTTTAGGCAGAGAGACATTTGATTACGGCTAGGGTTTTCCTTAAGAACTCAAGTGCGTAACCTTGAGGAAGATTAAGCCATTAGAGATAGATTAAAAACTAAAGAAAAAAATTTCAAAAAGACATAAAAAGAGAAAAAAGAGAAAAGAAAGGAAAGAAACGTGTTTATTGCTAAAACTTGATACTAAACGCTTCTGGATCGTGAAGTTTTGTTCCCAGATCATCAAAATCATATGCAATCCTCGAATCTGAGGGTTAGGTAATCATCTAAACCTCCCTTTTCATTTTTAGTTATTTATTTGTGAAAATCTTATTTTCTTGGTATTTAGTTAGTTTGGTGTTGATTGAACAACATTTTGTCCATTTCTGAGTGTTTCTGAGTTATATTAAACCTTTGTTAATAAAAAGAAACGTAAAAAAGACCAGTTTGAAAGGTAGTTGCGGACCAGAGCAGCCGCGTCACGCAGCTACTACCTGCGTGACGCGACTGTCATGTCCAAAAGTCTTTGATTCGGACGGGACCACCTGCGTGACGCAGCTATTCATGTACCCAGTATATTTTTGTTCTCATATGCGTAGTTAATGCGATATTTTGGATTAATAATTAATAAAACTGGGAATCCTAATAATTCAAAAATAGTTCCGTCACACAGCAAGAAGTTCCGTCACGCGACTGTTCTTCATAGAACACCTGCGTGACGCGACTGTCCCAATTTCCAGTGATATGGTAAAAGTTGCGCCACGCGACTGTTCTTCATAGAATACCCGCGTGACGCGACTGTTCTAAAAATCCCAGAGTGAATAAGGAGAGTTGCGCCACGCAACTGCTCTTCATAGAACAGCCGCGTGACGCGACTGTCTTGGAATTCCAGAATAATTCCCTTATTTGGTTTTAATTTCAAATTACTAAGTAGGTTTTAATCCTAACTCAGAAAACGATCAATTATGGGCAAAATAAAGCTTTAATCAAACCAGATCAATTAATTATTAATGATTATGAGATTTTTAGGATTTATTTCCTTTTGTTTATCGTTAATTATATTATCAGACTCGGTTTGTGGTCCGCCTTTAACCATAAGGCAAGAGCGGGTCTTTTATTATACTTGATATGTGCTATGGATGAATGATGGATGTGGTGATTTATTTATAATGAATGCAATGAATGGATTTAATTGGGACGATTAATTAATTTTCCTTATAGGAACTCGGTCTGATTTATTTGGGTTGGGTTTAAATAAATAAATAATTGGCTTTTCTAAAATAAAATCAATTAGAAATTGTAGGTTAAAAGAGACCGGTTTTCCGGGCGTCGGCTTTCAACGGGCCGACGTACCCACTTCCCTTACCCAGAACCTCTCCGGTTCGCCTGACCAGTTTTTTCAAAATGAAGGCCTCGAATAAAATGGGTTAAAATGAAGTCACTTTTATAAAATAAAATCGGAAACGGTCCCATTGCCGAAATAATGGGTGGCGACTCAAAATAATTTATAAGACCGATTTATCGGCATCGCATATCCAAAAAGATTTTTTATCACCATCTTTCCAAAGTAAACATACAAATAAAAACATTTTAAAATACAGTCTCTTTTTGATTTTCTCCGGGGGAAAAATAGTTTGGCGACTTCACTGGGGATATTTGCACCCACTAATCCCCCGGTTGTTGTTTTTAAGTAATTTAGTGGTTGCAATCAGGAATTGACTCTAAAAGCCCATTATTTCTAAATAAAATTGGTTAGAAAAGCCGTTGGAAAATTTTTTATCGTCCATATGTGTTTAATTGCTTCCTTTTTCCTTCTAGGATCTTTGCATTCATTTGCATTCCTTGCTTCTCACCTCATTCTACCCGTACTACCCTTCGGTACTGGTGTTAAGTTTGACGGTGGATCTAGCCTAACCATGCGATTTAGGTGCATCCATCCGAGAATTAACATTACTACCAACCGCAAGCCTAGTACCTTAAAGGTGCGTCAAAAGGAGTAGGCCCAACAAAGCCCGAATCCTGTTTGCGGAACCCAGACTTTGTTAAGCCCAATAAGACTAAAGCCAATGCACATAGATAAAAGCCTTAGTTACTTCCACTAAGGTGCACCCGATTCTATTTGCTGTTGAAATGCCGCATTCATTTCCGAGAGATTATATCGTCAATCTCAAAACCCCCTGTTGGTTGTTGAGATTAGACCAATTCCTAGGAAACAGATGTCGGAATTTATACCAACAGAATTCGCGTGCGGGAGAAATAAGGTTGGAAGGCATGCATTTCCTAACTCCCGTTCCCCTGTTTGATATGAATTGTACATATGTTGTGACATTCATGCACCATGTAACACTTTCCTTTTCAGCCATGCATTAATAAGAGCTAATGTCCGGTATGGACATTTGACCTTGATTCTGAGACTGGATCTCAAATTCGTTTTGAATAATATAATGCAATCGCTTATTGTGAATTAATGCCCGAAAGAAAAGGGAGTTATAAGGGGGTTAAAATTTCCTTTGTATTTTAACATTTCTCGCATTATCTGAAAATAAGTGAGACATTATAACAGCTGTAATAAAATAAAAAAATGAAATCCTGCTTGGGACCATATGTTCCAAGGCAAAAAGTAAGGATACAAAGAATACGCAATAACAAGAATAGTAAAATCCCGCTCAGAAATTCTTTCATTCCAAGGCAAAAGTTAGGGATTTGAGAGAAAATAGTCGATCGTAAATCCAAAAGGAACGATCGACGACAGATAATGCCTGAAATGTTTAAGTACAAAATAAGTTATTGATGTATTATTCATACCAAATTTTTTGTCCAGTCGTCAAAATCGAGATTTTATTTCCATGCTGGCTTTAGCACATTAGAAATGCATTTCTCATCCTATGTGTTTTCGTTTTCACATGCATACATGCAGGGCCCTATTTAACTCAGAATTTTTGTGTTAGAATTGATCCTTCCTGAGAAACTGCTTCGAGAGCTTGGAACCGACATTCTGGTCAGCGCCTCATCAGAATCTCCCCAATCCCCGAATTTGCTCCAGTTAGTTCCGTGAATCAGTCAAGTTCATCAGATTCAGAATCCGATTCAGACCCAGTAGAAATGGCGGATAACACAGAAAATGAGACCGGATTTTCTGAGACTCAGATAAGAACCATTGCTCAGATTGTGGCCGCTGCTCTCGCTCAAGACAGGGCCCAAAACCAGAATACTCTTCCTGGATCAAGCAGACAGCCTGTGGTGGAAGAGAGGCAAGACCCGGAACCTGTATCGGATAATCAAACTTCTGTGGGAACGCCACATCTGTTGAGAATGACATGCTCAAACAACTTGCAGACTTGAAAGAAAGATTTGACAAGATGGCTGCAATGAAAGAGAAAGACCCTGTCACTAATTT
This sequence comes from Jatropha curcas, assembly GCF_041381405.1. Taxonomy (NCBI): domain Eukaryota; kingdom Viridiplantae; phylum Streptophyta; class Magnoliopsida; order Malpighiales; family Euphorbiaceae; genus Jatropha; species Jatropha curcas. The sequence goes on from NC_143159.1 coordinate 21,271,608, forward strand.
TCACATCACTGAGTACGTTTTGCACCCGACCAGTTCAGCTTCATTTAAAACATTCAAGCATTCTGTATTTGAAGGAGACAATGACCCTCGCTCTCACTTGTCCGAATTTCTCCGAGTATCCCAGATGAACCGGTATAACGAGGAAGACGTCTTGCATGCATTTCCACAAACACTGCATAAAGACTATCGGAGGTGGTATGATCGTCTAGATGAAGAGGTCCAGAAAAATTGGATCACGTTGCAAACAGCTTTTCTCAAGCACTTCAAAACCGAAGAGAGTGATGAGTTCAGTCTACGGGATTTAGAGAGTTTAAGACAGGGAAAAGATGAAAGCTTTTCCGATTACTACAGGAGATGGAGAACGAAGCTGTACAGGGTGCAGACAAGGCCAAAAGACAGAGAGCTGATCAGAATATTTAGCAGGAGCTTGTTGCCCTTCTTCAAGGAAAGGATGTTGACTCAGCCTCTTACCGATTTTTCTTTGGTTCAAAGTGCTGGTTTAAACGTCGAGGAGTTGTACAAGGAAGAAAAGAAGAAGAACAGAGGGTTTGGTAACTACCGGACTTCTTATGGTGATAGAAGTGTCGGAAGCAGTAATCAGAACCAGTCAGGGAACAATAGCGTTACAGTGGGGGCAGTTAATGAGAGAACTAGGAGGGAGTTCACTGACTTAGGAAGACCTTTGAGCACGGTGCTAAGATCATGCATCAAGAATGGAGTGTTGTCAAAGCTACCGGTCGACCCGACTAAACCAATTCGAGGGAGGTACATGGACAGAAATTGTGATTATCACCAGTGCAAGGGACATTCAACTGATGAATGTTTCAAATTGAGGCACGATATTCAAGACTTGATCGATAGTGGGAAGATTACTAAGCCCTCGGACAAGAGCAAGCCCAGCACCAAGAACAATCCGCTTCCCCAATATCAATACAATTATCCGCCTCGTAAGTCTCATTCGGGCGGATCGGTTAATGCGATTGGGAGTGGGTTATCAGAAGAAGTAGTATTAGCTGAAACAGAATGGGAAGATCGGATGTGCGCCATGTTGAATATATGGGACGACTGCAGTTGTGATGAAGAGGAAAAGATGCCAGTAAAGATCAAAATCGAGAAAAGCATCACAGTGCAAGTGGGTGATGTACCAAAAGACGAAGATGAGCAATTACAGCTTGCCATTTAGAAAAGCTTAGCTGATCAAGAAGAACAGTGGTACTATAGCAGTGAGGAGGAAGTGAACGAGGTAGATGTCCAGAGTTTGACCCGGAGTGGACGAGTGTATAATCCCGAGAACAATGTACAGGGTAAGGGGAAAGAGGTTGCTATGGATGAAACCAAGAAGAAGGTGAATGAGAAAAGCAGAGAGGAGCCGAGGGAGAAAAAGAAAGAAGAAGAGGTAAAAGAACAAAAGAAGACTGCTGAAGCTGGAGAAAGCAGTAAAAACAAAATACCTAGTGGGGTGACCGCTAGTTCGGTGCTGAGTCAATTACAGAGAACCAGAGCAGACATTTCCATATGGGATTTGCTGATAGCATCTAGGGAACATAGAGAGGCCTTGCTTGAAGCCATGACTTTCGTCAGGGTGCCGGCTCGGATCCAGAGTATTGATATGATCAACGTGCTACAGCGTAGAATCGGTGAAGTTACCTTCTTTGACTCAGACCTTCCACCAGAAGGAAGAAACCACTGTAAGCCGTTGTACATTCAGATCACTGTCAATGGAAGAGATACCCGGAATGTAATGATTGATAACGGATCGGCACTGTGTGTATGTCCGCTAAAGATGCTGTCCAAATTTAAAATAGAAGAATCAGAGCTTGAGCCATCAAACATGGTGGTCAAGGCTTATGATAACACTATGCGGAATGCAAAAGGGACTTTCAAAGCGAAGATATCCGCAGGGGTAGTGGAAAGCTGGGTAGACGTAGTTGTGCTTGACATTTTAGCCAACTATGCTCTTTTGTTAGGAAGACCATGGCTCCATCCCTTAGGCGCAGTTCCGTCCACCTTGCACAGAAAAGTGAAAATCCCATGGGGTACAGATGTGGTCACAGTCAACGCGCAAGAAGATCTGAGTGTAGCAACAGTAGAGGGCTTAGAACTGGCGGCGCCCTTATCAGGATTTCAGGTGGCAGTAATTGATGCGCCCACCACTGAGAGTAAAAGTGCAGTGAATCGAATGAGTCCTTTCTCAAGGAAGATGATGAAGAGAATGCAATGGCAGTACGGCAAAGGTTTGGGCCGAGAGTTGCAAGGAAGATTTGAGCCTCTCTCGTCTGCATCTTGACAGCAAGACAAGCGCGGATTGGGATATACTGAGAACAGGAAAAAAGAGAAGTATGAGATTCGGTCTCCAGTTAGAGGGTCAAACTTGAATCAGATCTTCTTTGTTCCACAAGCTGAAGGGGGATTTCAGAGTAGGGGAAAGACCTATCCCGGTTTGGAGATATTCATGACCAATTATGAGGAGAGGCTGATCAAGTCACCCAAACCGTCCTTGGAACAGCTAGTAGATGGGACTGAGTTTATGGTGGGTATGACAGAAGCAAACACTGAATCTGATTGGGTGAAGAAGATATCCGAGTTTGAAGACTTTTTGGGGATTGGGGATGAAGCTTCCAAGTTAGTGCAAGAGCAAAAGGCCAAGGCGAGGATCCTCCAGTCTATTCTAGCTGTTGAAGATGCCGAAGAGGCAGAGAGGAAGGCAAAGAAGACGACAGAGCAGGGAAAGGCCAAGAAAGAAGCTACCCCGGCTGAAGAAGAAGGCGCAAACGCTGACGAAGTGATCTTGGCAATAAAAGATACTTGTAATGAATGTATTGAACAGGCAATTAACCCCGTATTTTGTTTTGCTAATGCTTGTTTTGAGAACAATATGGATGGTTTTCCCCTTTTATTTCAATCAATGGAAGTGAACTTTGACTATTTGTTTTCTTGTTTTCCTAATTGTCATGTTCATAGCATTGATTATACCACTTGCATATTTGACATAAATGCATTGCATCATTTTGCATTTAATTTAAGCACCACTGAAGATCCTAAAATAATTGAAATCGGATCAGACTTCAAACCTGAGCTCAGACAGAATCTTCAAGAATGCATTAAAAGAAATTCGAGTTATGCGGATATGCCAGGGATCGACAGATCAATAGCGGAGCACGTCATCCCTAATGATCCGAGTGTTAGGCCAGTAAAACAGAAAAGGAGAAGGGTCAGACCAGAATGGCAGGACAAGATCAAAGATGAAGTCCAGAAGCAATTGGATGCAGGATTCTTAGAAGTAGTAGATTATCCGGAATGGTTGGCCAATATAGTCCCGGTGCTCAAAAAGGATGGAAGGATAAGAGTCTGTGTCGACTACAGGGACCTGAACAAAGCCTCGCCGAAGGATGACTTTCCACTTCCGCACATAGATGTTTTGATAGACAGTGCTGCCGGAATGGGATGTTATTCTATTATGGACGGATTCTCCGGATATAACCAGATACTGATGGCTCTAGTGGATAAGCATAAGACTGCCTTCACCACAGACTTCGGAACGTTTTGCTATAGAGTGATGCCGTTTGGACTGAAGAACGCCGGGGCAACATATCAGAGGATGGCTACCACGTTATTTCATGATATGATCCATAAAGGATTGGAAGTATATGTAGATGATATGGTGATCATGACAAAAACGCAGGAAGAACATGCAGAGATGCTGGAGAAATTCTTCGCACGGGTCAAACAGTACAATTTGAGGCTCAATCCCAAGAAGTGTGTGTTCGGAGTAACGAAGGGAAAGTTGTTAGGTTTTATTGTAGGGCCTAACGGGATTGAGGTTGACCCAGACAAGATAAAAGCCATTCAGGATATGGAACCGCCGAGAACTGAACGTCAGGTGAGAAGCTTCTTGGGTAAAATACAGTATATCAGCAGGTTTATTTCAAGGTTATCTATCACTTGTGCTCCAATCTTCAAGTTACTGAAGAAGAATCAGCCAGTTAAGTGGAATGAGGACTGCCAGAAGGCCTTTGACCACATAAAGAAATATCTGATGAATCCACCGGTGCTCAGTTCACCAAGATCAGGAGAACCTCTAATCTTGTACCTATCTATAGAAGACGCAGGAGTTGGAGCAATGTTGGTACAGCCGGATCCCGCTGGAGTAGAGAAAGCTATCTACTACATCAGCAAGAAACTACTACCCGTTGAAGAGAAATACAATCTGATAGAGAAAACATGCATGGCAGTAGTATGGTCAATAAAGAAGTTGAGGCTGTATTTCGATTCTTTCAAAGTCACTTTTGTTTCAAAAATTGATCCACTGAAGTATTTGCAGAAAACGCCTACTTTAGAGGGACGGTTGTCTAAGTGGTTGATTCAGATGTCTAGTGTGGATGCGGAATTCGTAACGAAGAAGACGGTCAAAGGTCGAGCTGTGGCAGAATTTCTAGCAGAAAACCCTGTGACAGATGACGAATCGTAGGAATTAGAGTTTCCTGACGAACATTTGCTGTGCGTTGAAACAGGAGCTTGGAAGTTGTACTTTGATGGGTCAGCCAACAGAAATGGAGCTGGAGCTGGTATTGTCATAGAAGCACCTAACGGCGAAGTCACAACCATGTGCAAGAGACTATTGTTCCCGGTCACTAATAACATGGCAGAATATGAAGCGTGCATCATGGGAATGGAAGCTCTTCTTGCGTCCGGCGCTAAGGAGGTCGAAGTAATAGGAGATTCTTTACTGGTTATCGAGCATGCCAATGAGAGATGGAAGGTAGAAGAGGAAAGATTGAAGCCCTATGTTAAGTATTTGTTGAAGAAAGCAGCATTGTTTGATAAGATCACTTTCACTCACATAGGAAGAACCTATAACAGAATTCCAGATGCCTTGGCAAACTTAGCGTCGGCTTGGCAGGATTTAAGCAAAGTTTCGAAGAAGCCATTTATCATCACTACAGCCAATATCCCATGCTATCAATATTACATGAATCAGGTGGAGTCGGACGAAGAACCCTGGTTTACAAATATCCTGAGGTACATGAAAGACGGTACTTTTTCTGATGATACGACGAAAGAAGACCGTGCAGTCTTAAAGAAAATAGCTCTGAACTACGTCCTGGCTGATGGTGAACTCTACAGAAGAGCTTGGGATGGGATGTTGTTGAGATGTGTGAGTAAAAAAGAGGGAGAAGACATAATGAGAAAGGTTCATGAAGGAGTTTGTGGTACTCATTTAAGCGGCATGAGCTTAGCAAGGAAGATCATGAGGCAAGGTTACTTTTGGATGCAAATGGAAGGCGACTGTGTTCAGTATGTGCGTCGTTGCAAAGCTTGCCAATACCACGACAGCAAAAGCCACTTACCTGCTGTCGAACTCCATCCGACGACTCCTTCGTGGCCTTTTTCTGCATGGGGTATAGACGTCATCAGTAAAATCTCTCCTGTAGCATCCAATGGTCATCAGTATATATTAGTGGCAGTCGACTACTTCTCTAGATGGATTGAAGCTCAATCTTATAAAATCCTAACCGCCAAGCATGTGGCAAGATTCATTGAACAGAACATTTTCTGTCGCTATGGTGTTCCCCATCACATAGTCACAGATAATGGTTCTCATTTTCAAGCGGAAGTTGGCCAACTGCTTTATAAATATCAAGTTGAACATCACCATTCCTCCCCTTATCGCCCTCAGGCTAATGGTGCAGTAGAAGCAGCGAACAAGGAAGTCAAAAGAATCCTGTCAAAGATGTGCGAAAGGTACATAAGCTGGGCTGAGAAACTTCCTTTCGCGCTCTGGGGGCATCGCACTACTTTTAAGTCAGTAAATGGAGCTTCTCCCTTTGAATTGGTATATGGGATGGAGGCGGTGTTATCGGTGGAGCTCGAAAAGAAGTCTCTCAGAGTGTTAGTGGAAGCCGGTCTGACCGAAGAAGAATGGGTCAAGAAGAGACATGAAGATTTGGCACTCTTAGACGGAAGAAGATTGAGTGCTCGATTCCAGGATCAAATGAGAAAAAGGAGGATTGCTCGTTTCTACAACAAGCGAGTGCATCCAAGGGCTTTAAAGAATGGAGATTTGGTGTTGATCAGGTTATTGGATAATGAAGCCCAACATCATCCTGGTGGGAAATTCAAACCCAACTGGCATGGACCGTTCAGAATTCAGAAGCTGCTACCTAAAGGCGCCGCTGAATTAGTCACTATGGAAGGAGAGCCTGTCAATCGAATCGTCAATCAAGATCAAATGAAAAGATTTTATGTCTGAGATGATGATTTCAAAAAAAAAAAAAAGAAAAAAAAGAAAAAAAAGAAAGAGCTAAGTTGAAAACCCGAAAGGGCGGCTTAGGCAAGAAAAGAGCTTGCTAGGTTGAAAACCTGAAAGGGCGGCCTAGGCAAAAGTTAGAGCATAAAAAATGCAAAATGAAAATAAAATCTAGGGATTAACGCGTGGTGCTTAGCTTAAATGCGGAATTCATGCTATGTGTTCGTGACAGATTAGCGACCGGTTGCTCAATGCCATCAACTTGACTCGAAGGGGAATAGACAACCAAGTAGTTAGAGCAAATGACCATTGTATTAGAATAAACTTTCTCTACTTCTGTATAATGACGAAAAGAAGTAAGATTAACAAAATTCCTGAATTTCAGAATTTTCTTCTTGTTTCGGAGATGTGGTTGAAGAATGCAAGGTCTTCCTCTCTGTTTATTTAAACAAAGATCTACTCATTTGGTTTGAAATGTCTTGGTTGTTGGTCCCGCTTAAACAATGAACTCTTTTAAGACGTTGGTCAGAGGGACGAAGGTCATTTTCTCAGTGATTTCCTTGGAAGGATCAATAAAACCATAAAAAAAAAAAAAAAAACCGTGACACTTGCATAAGTCCATGCATACATAAAGGAGTTACATTTGTTATCTTTATCTGATTTATGCAGGTGATAGAACAGTCACTCCATTCCCTGTTGTTTCCAGGCATAAGCTTTTTATCCTTGTAGATTAATCTTTTCTTTATGAGCTTTCATTTATTAACCCAAGGGCAGGAGGCCCAAATAACTAACGCAACAAATAATTTCGAAAGAAAAAGTTTGTTGTCTGTTATTGATTCACATGTGCAGAAAGCAGGAATTAATAAAGACAGAATCGTCGAGACCATTGGTTAAGAGGAGGGCAGATACATTTAGATAAAAGTTCATGGCTTGAGTACAAAAGAAAAGCAGCAATTTATTCTAGTGGGGGCCTATCGGCAAGGACCAACTTTCACAGAGCATGGTATCATCATGGGGTAAAGAACCGGTTGGCATATGCAGACGTCACGGTATCCTGCATCTCTCCTTCGTCTAAATACATGGTGTTTCGATTTCGCCAACGGTCAACTAGATTGGTCAAAAGATACAGTGTTATCAGACCGCTCTCAAAGTTATGGACTCTGGGAACACGCTGCATCATCCCGTACTGGCGACTGATCCTGTCAGGAAAATAGGCCATGGAACGGTCTAGACTGGCATATAACACATAGTTGAGATTCATACTCCCAGTCGTGACCAGTCTAATCCTCCACCAAGGACAAGTCCACCGAATGGTAGGGTTACCACCAAAATCGAAGCGTCTCCGAGACCGAGATTGAAAAACGGCAGCCCCATAGGTCGGAATCAAGCGAGCAGGAACCGGAGGAATCAGGCTTAACTTGTCCAGAGCCCAGGCTTGCAATAGCAATGGACAACCGCGGTGATGGACATTGAAGTCAGTAATGTGAAGGGCGATATCTCTAGCCCAGCACATTGTTTCTCCCATGATCATCATATAGACGGTATGATGGTGCAGTTGCATGTCGCGCACAACGGTCAGAAGTCGGAAATCTCCAACTCTGGGTTGACGGTTCTTCATGGCATACACATTCAGTAACAAGAAACAGCAAGGTCGGATCCAGGGTAGATCTAGATCAGTGGACAAAACCCTGTTCAAGAAAGGTTCCAAAGGAAGACCTTGATCCACGTTTATGCCATCAGGAAGGTAAACCGGGCACAAGGCTATGATATCAGCTAGATCATACCTAGGACCTGGAGGCAAGGCTGGGGTTTCGTTTTGCTCAGGATGATGATCCATTACGGCGCACATTTCCTCGTAGGTCGGAGTTACTTCAGAGTCTTCAAACCGGAAAACCATGGTGTTCGGATTGAAATGAGTAACGAGCCAAGACAAGAAGCCATGGTTAGGTTTTAGGTCTTTGAAATATCTTAACCAGGCAAGTTGATCCATAGGAGGAATCTGCCATAGGTCGTCAGAAATGGATTGGACAAAAGATGAGACTTGGCTTCTGAAGGCCATGGAAGAAAATCACTTAAGAAATAGATGTGCTTTGGACACTGGACGGGAAGGAGGTGTGAAGCGAAACTCATATTTATAAGAGAGTGAAGAAACCGATGGGCGAAACATCATCATCACTCAACTTAATAGTCAATCGTCAGAGGTAGTTGAAAGAACAGTCCTGAATAGTCCATTCAGGTCGGTGAGCATTCAAACCTGCATTGATTAATAAGAAGGACGGCCTGTACAATAAGGAAGTTGAGTCTTTATGATCGCGTTAATCGAGAAAGGATGGTTGAGCCATTACGTCTGCATTCACTGAGTGGATCGTCCCATCAGGTAAGTACTACAGTACGCTTTCTGTTTAGAAATTGACTTTTGATCATGTTCCACGTTAAGTTCATTATTTTATGCTTTATTCATTTCATTTCATATATTCATTTACAATAAATCGATTCACTAACTGCTAATAAGGTGAACCATTTTTATAAACGAATGGGACATCGTTATTGTGTATTTCGTGTTGTGTTTGTGTTCTATTTTTGCAGGAATAAGACTTCACAATTATAAAACATAAACACATACGACAAAGTAATAAAAATACAGATAATATCACAAAATGTGGATATGACTGTACAATCATCCAAAAAATGTATAATAACTAAAAAAAATGTTCAAAAATGGAGGAGACATGCAACCGGACTACCGTCGCCTGTGGCTGGGACCAGCAACGGCCGGAGGAGGTGGCGATGGTGGCGCGTCGTCAGAAGAAGAGCCATCCTCATCCTCATCAGAAGATTCGAGCGGGATGCCCTCAACCTCAAGTCTCGTCCGAAGCCGCTCCACCTCTGCCTGTAGCCGGCTCACGGCACTCAACTGGCGGGACTGATGCCTCCGCAGCCTCCCGTTCTCCAGCTCCTGTAAAGACAAGCATGTGTAAGAAAGGTTACCAAAATAATAAGAAGCAAAAAGGTAAAAATGTATAAAATTTATACCAGCTCATGTCGCTCGGAGTAAAGCCGGCCGATGTAGGATCGGGCAAACCCGAATCGCTGGCAGATCTCCTGATACCTCTGAGCCGGCACCTGCGAACAATAAAAATCCATTAAAAGGATATTCAGGTAAGTATTCTTAACCTTGTAAATTCCGTTTATGACTTACATGTGTAGTGTGCTCAGGATCCAGCTGTACCGGAGGAGGAGCCTGTCGAAGATCAGCAGGAATGACGACGCCAGATCCCAAACCTAGACCAGGGTCCAAGACCACCTCCATATCTGGTGGGAACGGCATGTCACCCAGTACTACGCCGACCGGTCTAGCCGGAGCCGCCGCACCACCCGCCTCAGCCGCTGCCTCAGCTCGATAGTGAGCCGCAGTCTTGTGCATCTTTCGCTCCTACATTAAGTTACAGAGAGTAATGGCATCAGTGGTTTGAAAACAGAGAGAATGGTAAACAAGGCAGAAGACCAGATGAATTACATGGGTGTACTCGAGAACCTCGGGAAGTCGAGCCTGCATCCGAGAGGCAAAGTAAGAAGGAAAATCACCGGCGGACAGGAAATCGTTCGCCGAGAAGCCTCTATACTCTACCTCCAGGTCCTCCCGAGTCAAGCCCTCCAGCAGACACATATGCCGAGGAGGGGCATGAGGCACTCGCCGCTGTGCTGGAGCGATCGGGGTGTCGAAGACTCTCTCTCCTAAGAAATACCGGTCAGCCTAGTATCCTCGCATCAATAGCCTCGACCGGGTGTGTAACTCAGCCACCTCCCGGCCCGGATAGGTCCTCCAGGCCTCCCAATCCCATGGCTCCAAGGATAGCTGCAAAAAAAAAATGATGATGATGAGAAATCAGCATTAGTTGTGCGTCAAAATAAAAAGAGACAAGTTAAAGATTCAGAGATTCTTTCTGTACTCACATCAGACAACTCCCGGTCATTAAGGAAGCTCCGCCAGTACTCAGGATCCTCACTACTGGCATAAGTATGGTGGCAGTGGGCCAGATAGCGAGGAATCCTCCTGGATTCGACGGGAGAGTCACCGCAAGGGCCGCCCGGGTAGATGCAATACTCGTAAGACCACACCTGTAACAGAGACAGAAAATAACATCAGTTAGTTAAACGGTTGGGAACAGCGGATCAAAGAAGAAAAGAAAAAGGATTAAAGGTGAAAGTGTGGTACCTCCAAAGGCCGGATGAATAGCCAGTTCGACTCACCGCTACCACGGGTCCAGACATCCAGACCGTGATAGAGGTGAGCCAAACCAAGTGTGGCCCAATCGAAGGATCCGACCTGGCTCAGATCCCAAAGACATGCCATCACCGTAGGGTCTCCCTTATTCTGGGAGGTGCACAGCAGCTGGGATGAAATAATATAGAATAAGAAGGACCGAGCAGCCTGGTCCCTCTCCTCGCGAGTATACGCAGGGGCAGCAGGTCGGACATCCTCCGGCAACTCCCTCCAAGCCTCCAACCGGATCCTGATCCTCTCGGCCCAGAACCGGAAGACCATCTCGTAGGACATACATCCCTGCACGGTGTACCGAGTTTGTAAGGTAACACCGAGCAAGGAGCGCACAAGCTGAGCTCCGATGGCAGCCGTCTGATATCGAGCGTCTAGTGGAGGGACCGGACCAGTGAAGCGCAAGCCGGTGATAGCAGCATAATCCACGGGAGTAAGGGTCATCTCTCCGAACCCGAACACGAAAGTATGCGTGCAGTCGTTCCACCGCTCCATCAATGCATAGTGCATAGCGGGCGGGAAACGAGGCTGCGTACGCCGCAATCCGGCAGCGTAATCCCCGAAACCTGTAGCAACAACCCGAGCTCGCATAGGAGGGTCCAGCAGATCCCAGAAAGCAGAAGCATCAGTGGTCGAGCCACCCGAGCGGGCCTTGCCCAGATTAACCTGTAAGAAAATTTCAACTCCAATAAATATAAGACTAATAATTGTTCATTTTCTTCTATGGCAGGAAAAATAACAACAACTCGAACTTCGATTTGAACCACAGCTGCGCCACGCAACTCCTAGTCGCGTCACGCGTCTACAGAGCCGCGCCACGCAGCTTTACCCAAGTTATGCAAGCAGAAGCATAGCTGCGTAGCGCATCTCAACACCCGCGTCACGCCACTCCATAGATGCATCACGCAACTGTTCAAGATATGCGACCCCAAGAACGGATGCGTCACGCAACCACAAAGCCGCGTCACACATCTCTCTAGCCGCGTTACGCGACAGTTCAAGGCAACCATTCATTGACGAACAGTCGTGTCACTCAACTATTCTTCCTAAGAACAGCTGCGTGACGCAACTGTCGAAGGTACGCAGCAGTTCAGTTTTAGCTTAATTTCACTACGTTTGTGTTGTTTTTGTGTAATTTCAGAGCAAAATCAAGTCGCCCGGAGTTATCAGCAATCAAAACTCAATAAATCAAAGTCTAAACACAATCTAAGGAGGTCGATCCTAAGGTTCAAGGCAAGCTAGGGTTCTGGCGCCTCGAACAGCTGCGTCACGCAACTGTTCATGAAGGACAGCCGCGCCACGCAACTCCTACTCGCGTGACGCAACTACTAACGCAGGGATAAATAGTAAAGAGCGGCCCTATTGCTACAGTTACGGATCAAAAGCAGTAAAAAACAAAAAGTTGAAGAAATTTTTACTTACCTCGGATCGAAAGCCGCGCATCTGACTCTTTTCATACCGGACTGGAAACTCTGAACCCGGCAAAGGAAGAAGCTGCAGCGGTCGCGTCCCGGGGGTTAGCGGGTTCCAGCTCACCGGCACCGGCTCACCGTCGAATGTGGGAATATCGGGAAGGGCCCCGAGAATCTCCATCTCCGGGGTGTAGGCAGAAGCGGGGATTTCTGAGATTTGAGACATCCTTTCAGTTGAATAATCCAGAGAACTTTCAATCGCTTAGGGTTTGTGAATAAGTGAAAATGAATCGATTAAGAAGCAAGTTACTTATAGTAGATATCTGGGCCCAAGCCCATTTTCCAACCAACGGGCCCAAGCCCACTCTTCAAAGCCCAAAAAGAAGGACGGATCCATTATCTTCTGTTAAAGCCCAAAAGATCTGTGCAGTCCATTTAAAAGCCCGCAACGGTCCATTTCGGCCATTTGACATCGATGTGCGGCCCGTACACTTCAGCAATTTCTTGTATACTCACCGCACAGGGGGCAGGAACGTCAAATTGCCCGGATTATGTTCAAGTAAGTCCTTTTTCAACCACTACATCAAAAAGGTACATATGGAAATCTCAGCCTAAATTTTTGCAAAATTTCAAAAAAAAAAAATCAATTTAAATTATATAATTCATGATTAATGCATGGGGGCATGTGACGCCCCAATATGTTTCTAACAAAAGGCAAAGTCTGTTCGTACACAGATATTGCTCTTTTCCTTTTGGCAATTTTTCAGGCCAACCGGTGATGATGTATTGCGAAGCCGATTGAGTCAATCCTGTTTACTGATTAGTGATGGTGTTGTTGCGAAGCTAATCAGACCAATTTTAATTTTCCCACCAAACAGTGATGGTGCATTGCGAAGCTGTTTGAAATTTCCCCGGTCAATGATGATGAATTGCGAAGTTGACCAGGGCAAAACCGACATCTCTTGGGCCGATCAAACCGAGCCTCAAGGATACCTTTTCTAAACCGACTGGAGCCGACAAAGCCGACCAAACCGAGCTGAGTGGGTGGCCAGATCAAAGCTCTTCAAGCCGATCAAACCGAGCTTCGAAGACTTTGTCATCAAATCAACATCTTCCGAGCCGATCAAACCGAGCTTCGAGGATGTCTCTTCAGATTCCATGGGAATCGACGAAGCTGATCAAACCGAGCTGAGAAGGTGACCAGATATTTAAATCCTTCAGGTCAATCAAACCGAGCCTCGGAGGTGTCTTCAAAACCGATCAAACCGAGCTTTGAAGTCATTCACATGTTGGATGGAAACCGACCAAGCCGATCAAACCGAGCTGAGAAGGTGACCAAACATTCATTTCAGGCCGATCAAACTGAGCCTCGAAGGTGTCCTCCTAGCCAATCAAACCGAGCTTAGGAGGCGACCAGATGATTAATTCAGCGTCTTTTCAAGCCGATCAAACCGAGCTTCGAGAGGATTGCTTGATAGAAGGCGCGTCAATAGACCACTTTAACATTAATCGTTTATACAATTAATGATAAAGTGGGGGGGCAAACTGTTGACGCGTAATTTTATGCCCCCACCTGGCCCGATGATGATATGAGGACAAAAGATAAGGTTTCACAATAAACAGGAGCGTTTTGAACCAAGAGTTGAATCAAACCGCCCAAAGGAGCCTGACCCATGTTAGGGTTGCGTCACGCAGCTAGTACTTGCGTGACGGTACTATCAGCTGCGTCACGCAGCTCTAACAGGGCTGACACCTTTGGCGCGCGCCCGTGCAACGGCCTGCGCTGTTTGTATGGATACGCGGCAACTGTACGAAAAGTAAGTCGCGTCACGCGGGCTTACGGGTGCGTCACGCAGCTCATACTTGCGTGATGCGACTGCTCTGTTGCCCTAGCCATATAAATACAACATTTTCATTTTGAAACGGGACTTTTTTTTTCTCTCTCATTTTTTTTCTCTGAACTTTGATATTTTTTAGGCAGAGAGACATTTGATTACGGCTAGGGTTTTCCTTAAGAACTCAAGTGAGTAACCTTGAGGAAGATTAAGCCATTAGAGATAGATTAAAAACTAAAGAAAAAAATTTCAAAAAGACATAAAAAGAGAAAAAAAGAGAAAAGAAAGGAAAGAAACGTGTTTATTGCTAAAACTTGATACTAAACGCTTCTGGGATCGTGAAGTTTTGTTCCCAGATCATCAAAATCATATGCAATCCTCGAATCTGAGGGTTAGGTAATCATCTAAACCTCCCTTTTCATTTTTAGTTATTTATTTGTGAAAAATCTTATTTTCTTGGTATTTAGTTAGTTTGGTGTTGATTGAACAACATTTTGTCCATTTCTGAGTGTTTCTGAGTTATATTAAACCTTTGTTAATAAAAAGAAACGTAAAAAAGACCAGTTTGAAAGGTAGTTGCGGACCAGAGCAGCCGCGTCACGCAGCTACTACCTGCGTGACGCGACTGTTCATGTCCAAAAGTCTTTGATTCGGACGGGTCCACCTGCGTGACGCAGCTATTCATGTACCCAGTATATTTTTGTTCTCATATGCGTAGTTAATGCGATATTTTGGATTAATAATTAATAAAACTGGGAATCCTAATAATTCAAAAATAGTTCCGTCACGCAGCAAGAAGTTCCGTCACGCGACTGTTCTTCATAGAACACCCGCGTGACGCGACTGTCCCAATTTCCAGTGATATGGTAAAAGTTGCGCCACGCGACTATTCTTCATAGAATACCCGCGTGACGCGACTGTTCTAAAAATCCCAGAGTGAATAAGGAGAGTTGCGCCACGCAACTGCTCTTCATAGAACAGCCGCGTGACGCGACTGTCTTGGAATTCCAGAATAATTCCCTTATTTGGTTTTAATTTCACATTACTAAGTAGGTTTTAATCCTAACTCAGAAAACGATCAATTATGGGCAAAATAAAGCTTTAATCAAACCAGATCAATTAATTATTAATGATTATGAGATTTTTAGGATTTATTTCCTTTTGTTTATCGTTAATTATATTATCAGACTCGATTTGTGGCCCGCCTTTAACCATAAGGCAAGAGCGGGTCTTTTATTATACTTGATATGTGCTATGGATGAATGATGGATGTGGTGATTTATTTATAATGAATGCAATGAATGGATTTAATTGGGACGATTAATTAATTTTCCTTATAGGAACTCGGTCTGATTTATTTGGGTTGGGTTTAAATAAATAAATAATTGGCTTTTCTAAAATAAAATCAATTAGAAATTGTAGGTTAAAAGAGGCCGGTTTTTCGGGCGTCGGCTTTCAACGGGCCGACGTACCCAATTCCCTTACCCAGAACCTCTCCGGTTCGCCTGACCAGTTTTTTCAAAATGAAAGGCCTCGAATAAAATGGGTTAAAATGAAGTCACTTTTATAAAATAAAATCGGAAACGGTCCCATTGCCGAAATAATGGGTGGCGACTCAAAATAATTTATAAGACCGATTTATCGGCATCGCATATCCAAAAAGATTTTTTATCACCATCTTTCCAAAGTAAACATACAAATAAAAACATTTTTAAATACAGTCTCTTTTTGATTTTTCTCCGGGGGAAAAACAAAACCTAACTCAGAAGATGTTAAAAAATTTGAATTAAATCCTATAACACATAGAGAAATAGTAAATAGGGCACCAGACCTAGGATTAATTGATAAACCTAATACTATATCTCAATTGAAATATAATGCTACAACTATATATGAATGGAATATAGATGGACTTTTTGAATATAATATATTGAGTATTTTACAGCAGATGACTATGGCTGCTAATGCATATAAAACTCAATCAATTATTTCAGATAGAGCTATCGCAGAAATTATTATAGCAGGATTTACAGGACAACTTAAAGGTTGGTGGGATTATCACCTAACTGACCAACAACATTTAGAAATCTTAAATTCAATACAAGTAAATGATAAAGGTGAACCTATATATGATGAGAACGGTGAAGTAATTCAAGATGCTGTGTCATCTTTAATTCTCACTATTTCACTACATTTTATAGGAGATCCATCTCACTTAAAAGATAAAAATGCAAAATTATTAAGTAATCTTAAGTGTAAAAAATTAAGTGATTTTCAAAATTATAAAATAACTTTTCTCACTAGATTAATGTTAAGGGAAGACTCCAATCAAAGCTTTTGGAAAGAAAAGTTTTTGGCTGGATAACCTTATTTTTTGGGTGAAAAAGTTAGGAATTATATAAAGCAACAATTTGGACAACCTATACCTTATAATAAATTAACTTATGGACAGTTAATTAGTATAATTCAAAAGGAAGGTTTACAAATTTGTCAAGATTTAAAGTTTCAAAGAACTTTAAAATATGAAATGCATAAAACTAAACAAGAACTCGGATCTTTTTGTAAACAATTTGACTATGGCATGACATCAACTCAGAGATGTGATGGCCAATGTTCAAAACCCTCTAAACCTAAAAAACATTATAAAAATAAGTATTCTAAGAGGCATTATAGGTCTACACCTAGTCAAGATAAATTCTATCGTAAAGAAAAGGCAAAACCTTATCCAAAACATAAAAGAAAACAACCTTCTAAATCTTTAACTAAAACTTCTTTTAAAGATTTAACTTGTTATAATTGTGGTAAAAAAGGACATACATCTAAATTTTGTAGATTTAATAAAAAATTAAATGAACTAAATTTAGATAATGAAGTTTTAAATAAAATTCATGAACTATATCTTGATTCTGACACTTCAGAATCTGAGATTATAGAAAGTGATAATCAAGTTGATGAATTAGGAACTACCACTAGTTCATCCAATTCATCAAAACATTCTTTAAACATGTTAACTAAAGACCAGAGTACATTATTGACAGTAGTAAATAATATAGAAGATCAAGAAACTAAAGCTAAGCTTCTTAAAAAATTAATAAAGAGTTTTGAAGAAGAAAATGAAGTAAAAGATATAACTCCAAGAATTCAACCTAATACTTATGATTTAACAACTATCTTAAATAAAAATAAATCTAAGAAGATAGACATAGATATGTCTACTAAAGAATTACATAAAGAAATTAAAGCATTAAAACAAGAAGTAAATGAATTAAAAGTCCAATTTCAACAAAATTCTAAAAGAATAAAAATTTTAGAATCACAACTCATTTCTAGTTCTTCTTCTGATGAAGAACCAGATAATGACTTAAAAGATGACATAAACCAATTAGATGAAGATGTAGATTGTAATTTTCTAAATTTATTACAAGAAATAACTTCCAGAAAATATTTAGTCAAAATAAACATTAAAATTAATGATTTTGTTATCGATGCAATTGCACTATTCGATACAGGTGCAGATTTAAATTGTATAAAATCTCATTTAGTACCTAAAAGATATTGGTTAAAAACTAATGAAAAATTAAGTACGGCAAATAAATCTAAACTTGAAATTATAGGCAAAACAGATGCACTAATAGTAAATCAAGGTTTAGAAATTAATACAGTATTTTTATTATCACCTCAAATAAATTATATGGCAATATTAGGCACTCCTTTCATAAACCTAATAACACCATATTCAGTTAAAGAAGATTGTATTAAATTCAAAATAAGGAATAATAAAGCTAAATTAGAATTCACAGAAAAACCTAAAAAGAAGCAATTGAACTTATTAAAAGCTCATTCCATTAAAATATTAGAAATAAATTCTTTGATAAAATCTAAAGAAGAAAACCTAAAAGATATAAAAAATAATTTATGTTTACATAGAATTCAAAAGCAATTAAATTCTGAATTTATACAAAATAAAATCAAAAATCTAGGAGAATATATGGAAAATAAACTTTGTGCTGATCATCCAAATGCATTTTGGAATCGTAAACAGCATGTAGTTGACTTACCATATAAAAAAGATTTTGATGAAAAAACTATTAAGACTAAAGCCAGACCAATTCAGATGAATCCTGAATTGATTGAACATTGTAAAAAAGAAATTCAAGATTTAGAGAATAAAAATTTAATTTGTAAATCTAGAAGCCCCTGGTCTTGTGCGGCTTTCTATGTAAATAAAAATGCTGAAATTGAGAGAGGTGTACCTAGATTGGTCATCAACTATAAACCATTAAACACAGCATTAAAATGGATTAGATCTCCTATTCTAAATAAAAAAGATCTTTTAAAGAAACTATACAATGCAAATATTTTCAGTAAATTTGATATGAAATCTGGCTATTGGCAAATTCAAATTGCCCCTAAAGACAGATATAAAACCGCATTTACAGTTCCATTTGGTCAATACGAATGGAATGTAATGCCATTTGGATTAAAAAATGCTCCTTCAGAATTCCAAAGAATAATGAATGACATTTTTAATCCATATTCACAATTTTGTATAGTATACATTGATGATGTATTAGTTTTCAGTCAAACTATTGAACATCATTTTAAACACTTAAAAACCTTTTGCATGGTTATAGAGAAAAATGGCTTAGCACTTAGTAAAACAAAAATGGATTTGTTTAAAACTAAAATTAGATTTTTAGGTCATTATATTGAACGAGGTATAATTCAACCTATCGAAAGAACTTTAGTTTTTGGAGAAAAATTTCCTAATGAAATCACTAATAAACTCCAATTACAAAGGTTTCTTGGTTGTTTAAACTATGTAATTGATTTTTATCCTAATATGAATTGCATGTTAAAACCATTGCATGATAGACTTCGTAAAAATGCTGGTCCTTGGACTCTTCAGCATACACAATTAGTAAAAAAGATTAAATCTTTAGTAAAAGAAATTCCTTATTTGTATATTCCTAATCCCAATGCTTTTAAAATTGTTGAAACTGATGCTTCTGACATTGGTTATGGAGGCATTTTAAAACAAAGAATTAATGGTAAAGAACGGATAATTCAATACACTTCAGGTCATTGGACTCCAGCTCAATTGAATTATTCTACTATTAAAAAAGAAATTTTAAGCATTGTTATTTGTATCAATAAATTTCAATCTGATTTATTAAATCAAAAGTTTTTATTAAGAATTGATTGTAAATCTGCTAAAGATGTCTTACAAAAAGATGTTCAAAACCTTGCATCTAAACAAATATTTGCTAGATGGCAAGCTCTTTTAAGCATTTTTGAATTTGATATCGAATATATTAAAGGTAATGATAATAATATTCCGGATTTTCTGACCCGCGAATTCTTACAGAACGATGGGAAGAAAGAAGGATAAAGGGAAAAACCCTATGCCCAGTTCACCTAGTAAAGACTCACCCACTAAAGCTCTTTCAGAGCATTCAGAAGACCTACCTAAAACCCTAAATACTAAAGACTTTAAAAAACGGATTGAAGAACTTTCTCAATCCCCAGAAGTTCTTAAAGCATTGCAGAATATGGCCTCTTCTTCCACAGAAGAGTCAGGTATGGCTCCTAAACCTAAAGCGATCGTACCCGCTCATGGTACGGCTACTCTGTCTCAAACGGTAGACAGTAAAGAGTTATCAAATCCGTTAATGGCTGTGGATTTGCCAAAAATCCAATATACTAATACTAGTTAAATGGTTTGTAAAAAGTTTGTATGATTTTGAAATTGAAGTTGAGGATGGATATAACAATATCAATCCTTGGCAAATTATAAAAAATATATACCCTGAGAATTGGTATTTTGTTCCATTTGATTTGTCAAAATCTCAGGAATACTATCATAATATATTAATAGAAACAGGATATGTAAAAATAAAACATACTTTTGATAAAAATAAAATTATTTCTTACTCCTCTTTACAGATAAAGCGCGTCATCCATCCTAAGGATTGGCCCGTATCTTCTTTATATACTCCAGTAAGATTTAAATCCTTATATAAACATTGTATGATTTATAATTATTTTGATTATAAAGATGTGTGGGAAAAAGTATTTTGTCTTCAAAATCCCACTACTACGCATTCATGGTTACTATATTTTGATCAAACTATACGTACTGATTTAAAAATACCAAATTGGTTTAAACAGTGGTGGCAGTTTAAAGGTCTCTCTCAGGAAATCATTCCTTCTGAGATCATTTCTTTATACCAATACTTTAAAGCCCATTATAAACCTAAACCTGAAGAAGTTCATATCCCCTCTCTTATGTATTATTGTATGACCTTCTTCACCCCATGGGTATATCAATGGTATTTCGATTATCAGTATATCCCAGGAACTCAGATTCCTATGTTAGTAAAACGCCATAAAATCAAATGGTGGGGATCCTTTAAAAAATCCACTACTGAAGTAAAAATCCGCCAGTGGATTTTAAAGAAACTATCCAGCCCATCTAAACCAGCTCTAACATATGCGAACACATTAGCCATTCAGGATAACCCTCAATTTGGGATCCAGAAGGCCCAATGTCAAGCTTGTTTAGCTGCTGCTAAAACGCCCGAAGAATATAAACTGATTTGTCAAGAGATGTTTGAACAACTCTCAACCAGTTCAAATCAGCCCATAAACCCATCTTCCAGTAAAACGCACAGTGCGTCTTCTAGTAAATCTTCAAAGACGACACGTCATAAAGGTAAAAGTAAAATTGTTTTATCATCATCTTCAACAGCATCCCTATCATCAGTTGAAGATAGTGATAGCAATAATGATGATATTCCGTCCCCCATTAAAATCAAAAGTAAAGCAAGTCAAAAAGCTAAAGCAAAGAAAGAAAAAATAAAGAAAGAAAAAAGAAAGGATAAGATAAAGAAAAGAAAAGATAAAAAGAAAAAAGAGGACACTTCATCAACCTCCTCTTACTCTGAATCCCTGTAAACAGGCAGAAGGAACCTTATTCCTTCAACTTTTTTGATAAAATGTCAATTCTTATCAGGTGGCAGACCAACCACTATGCATCTACAGTAAAGGTCAACCACTATGCATCTACAGTAAGGGGCCAGACTACTATTTCAACAGTAGAAGCCAGATATTATTCCCAAACAGTAAAGGCCAAGACACAGTGGCAGACAAGGTACTATTCATCCACAGTAAAAGTTAAGATTCGGTGGCCGACATGTCACTGTTCACCAACAGTAAAAGCAAATAGTAAAGATTCCACAAATTTTGTACTTAAAGGGAGCCTCTCCCCTTGTGAAGGCATAAGTTCAAATAAGTTCAGCTAGGATATAAATTAAGATTAGCTCTCCTCCTTCTCTTCACATTGATTGTAAGGATTAAAGGTTAGATAATCTTTGTAAGTATAAACTAGTTTGAACTTGAGCTTATCATTTAAATTTTGTATATTACAAATAAATTTTGTAATTTCAATTTTATAAATTAGTAAAATTAAATTGTTACTTTGGTAAGACTGTGTTGACGGCACATTTCTTCTTCTCCCTCCTCACTCTGACTTAATTCTGGGGATCCCAGGTTAAGGTTGCAGGAACCCTAAACCTCTAAAAACTCAATTTAAATTATAAATTTGTTGTGTTGATGAATATAAGTATGCTCTGTGGATGCAGCTTAGTCTGATCTTCCACATTAGAAAATTGTTTTGCTTGTTTATTTAAAATTAAATTCATACATCATAGCATTTACTTCAGAATCAATATACTTGTAAACTTTAAATGTGTTATATATATATATTTTTAGATCCTTTTGATAATAATATATATATATATATGTGTTTATATAATTTGTAGATTCAAAATATAAACAGTCCTTTGTCCTTCAACAAAAGGACAAATACCAACAAAAGGACAAAGGACTGGTTATATTTTGAATCTTCAAATTATATAAACACATATATATATATTATTATCAAAAGGATCTAAAAATATATATATATAACACATTTAAAGTTTCCAAGTATATTGATTCTGAAGTAAATGCTATGATGTATGAATTTAATTTTAAATAAACAAGCAAAACAATTTTCTGATGTGGAAGATCAGACTAAGCTGCATCCACAGAGCATACTTATATTCATCAACACAACAAATTTATAATTTAAATTGAGTTTTTAGAGGTTTAGGGTTCCTGCAACCTTAACCTGGGATCCCCAGAATTAAGTCAGAGTGAGGAGGGAGAAGAAGAAATGTGCCGTCAACACAGTCTTACCAAAGTAACAATTTAATTTTACTAATTTATAAAATTGAAATTACAAAATTTATTTGTAATATACAAAATTTAAATGATAAGCTCAAGTTCAAACTAGTTTATACTTACAAAGATTATCTAACCTTGAATCCTTACAATCAACGTGGAGAGAAGGAAGAGAGCTAATCTTAATTTATATCCTAGCTGAACTTATTTGAACTTATGCCTTCACAAGGGGAGAGGCTCCCTTTAAATACAAAATTTGTGGAATCTTTACCATTTGCTTTTACTGTTGGTGAACAGTGACATGTCGGCCACCGAATCTTAACTTTTACTGTGGATGAATAGTACCTTGTCTGCCACTGTGTCTTGGCCTTTACTGTTTGGGAATAATATCTGGCTTCTACTGTTGAAATAGTAGTCTGGCCCTTACTGTAGATGCATAGTGGTTGACCTTTACTGTAGATGCATAGTGGTTGGTCTGCCACCTGATAAGAATTGACATTTTATCAAAAAAGTTGAAGGAATAAGGTTCCTTCTACCTGTTTACAGGGATTCAGAGTAAGAGGAGGTCGATGAAGTGTCCTCTTTTTTCTTTTTATCTTTTCTTTTCTTTATCTTATCCTTTCTTTTTTCTTTCTTTATTTTTTCTTTCTTTGCTTTAGCTTTTTGACTTGCTTTACTTTTGATTTTAATGGGGGACGGAATATCATCATTATTGCTATCACTATCTTCAACTGATGATAGGGATGCTGTTGAAGATGATGATAAAACAATTTTACTTTTACCTTTATGACGTGTCGTCTTTGAAGATTTACTAGAAGATGCACTGGAAGATGGGTTTATGGGCTGATTTGAACTGGTTGAGAGTTGTTCAAACATCTCTTGACAAATCAGTTTATATTCTTCGGGCGTTTTAGCAGCAGCTAAACGGGCTTGACATTGGGCCTTCTGGATCCCAAATTGAGGGTTATCCTGAATGGCTAATGTGTTCACATATGTTAGAGCTGGTTTAGATGGGCTGGATAGTTTCTTTAAAATCCACTGGCGGATTTTTACTTCAGTAGTGGAGTTTTTAAAGGATCCCCACCATTTGATTTTATGGCGTTTTACTAACATAGGAATCTGAGTTCCTGGGATATACTGATAATCGAAATACCATTGATATACCCATGGGGTGAAGAAGGTCATACAATAATACATAAGAGAGGGGATATGAACTTCTTCAGGTTTAGGTTTATAATGGGCTTTAAAGTATTAGTATAAAGAAATGATCTCAGAAGGAATGATTTCCTCAGAGAGACCTTTAAACTGCCACCACCGTTTAAACCAATTTGGTATTTTTAAATCAGTACGTATAGTTTGATCAAAATATAGTAACCATGAATGCGTAGTAGTGGGATTTTGAAGACAAAATACTTTTTCCCACGCATCTTTATAATCAAAATAATTATAAATCATACAATGTTTATATAAGGATTTAAATCTTACTGGAGTATATAAAGAAGATACGGGCCAATCCTTAGGATGGATGACGCGCTTTATTTGTAAAGAGGAGTAAGAAATAATTTTATTTTTATCAAAAGTATGTTTTATTTTTACAGATCCTGTTTCTATTAATATATTATGATAGTATTCCTGAGATTTTGACAAATCAAATGGAACAAAATACCAATTCTCAGGGTATATATTTTTTATAATTTGCCAAGGATTGATATTGTTATATCCATCCTCAACTTCAATTTCAAAATCATACAAACTTTTTACAAACCATTTATGTATATTACTAGTATTATTATATTGGATTTTTGGCAAATCCACAGCCATTAACGGATTTGATAACTCTTTACTGTCTACCGTTTGAGACAGAGTAGCCGTACCATGAGTGGGTACGATCGCTTTAGGTTTAGAAGCCATACCTGACTCTTCTGTGGAAGAAGAGGCCATATTCTGCAATGCTTTAAGAACTTCTGGGGATTGAGAAAATTCTTCAATCCATTTTTTAAAGTCTTTAGTATTTAGGGTTTTAGGTAGGTCTTCTGAATGCTCTGAAAGAGCTTTAGTGGGTGAGTCTTTACTAGGTGAACTGGGCATAGGGTTTTTCCCTTTATCCTTCTTTCTTCCCATCGT
This sequence comes from Jatropha curcas, assembly GCF_041381405.1. Classification (NCBI taxonomy): domain Eukaryota; kingdom Viridiplantae; phylum Streptophyta; class Magnoliopsida; order Malpighiales; family Euphorbiaceae; genus Jatropha; species Jatropha curcas. Next base: position 21,295,728 of record NC_143159.1, read on the forward strand.
TCTGTAAGAATTCGCGGGTCAGAAAATCCAGAATATTATTATCATTACCTTTAATATATTCGATATCAAATTCAAAAATGCTTAAAAGAGCTTGCCATCTAGCAAATATTTGTTTAGATGCAAGATTTTGAACATCTTTTTGTAAGACATCTTTAGCAGATTTACAATCAATTCTTAATAAAAACTTTTGATTTAATAAATCAGATTGAAATTTATTGATACAAATAATAATGCTTAAAATTTCTTTTTTAATAGTAGAATAATTCAATTGAGCTGGAGTCCAATGACCTGAAGTGTATTGAATTATCCGTTCTTTACCATTAATTCTTTGTTTTAAAATGCCTCCATAACCAATGTCAGAAGCATCAGTTTCAACAATTTTAAAAGCATTGGGATTAGGAATATACAAATAAGGAATTTCTTTTACTAAAGATTTAATCTTTTTTACTAATTGTGTATGCTGATGAGTCCAAGGACCAGCATTTTTACGAAGTCTATCATGCAATGGTTTTAACATGCAATTCAGATTAGGATAAAAATCAATTACATAGTTTAAACAACCAAGAAACCTTTGTAATTGGAGTTTATTAGTGATTTCATTAGGAAATTTTTCTCCAAAAACTAAAGTTCTTTCGATAGGTTGAATTATACCTCGTTCAATATAATGACCTAAAAATCTAATTTTAGTTTTAAACAAATCCATTTTTGTTTAACTAAGTTCTAAGCCATTTTTCTCTATAACCATGCAAAAGGTTTTTAAGTGTTTAAAATGATGTTGAATAGTTTGATTGAAAACTAATACATCATCAATGTATACTATACAAAATTGTGAATATGGATTAAAAATGTCATTCATTATTCTTTGGAATTCTGAAGGAGCATTTTTTAATCCAAATGGCATTACATTCCATTCGTATTGACCAAATGGAACTGTAAATGCGGTTTTATATCTGTCTTTAGGGGCAATTTGAATTTGCCAATAGCCAGATTTCATATCAAATTTACTGAAAATATTTGCATTATATAGTTTCTTTAAAAGATCTTTTTTATTTGGAATAGGATATCTAATCCATTTTAATGCTGTGTTTAATGGTTTATAGTTGATGACCAATCTAGGTACACTTCTCTCAATTTCAGCATTTTTATTTACATAGAAAGCCGCACAAGACCAGGAGCTTCTAGATTTACAAATTAATTTTTTATTCTCTAAATCTTGAATTTCTTTTTTACAATTTTCAATCAATTCAGGATTCATCTGAATTGGTCTGGCTTTAGTCTTAATAGTTTTTTCATCAAAATCTTTTTCATATGGTAAGTCAACTACATGCTGTTTACGATTCCAAAATGCATTTGGATGATCAGCACAAAGTTTATTTTCCATATATTCTCTTACATTTTTGATTTTATTTTGTATAAATTCAGAATTTAATTGCTTTTGAATTCTATGTAAACATAAATTATTTTTTATATCTTTTAGGTTTTCTTCTTTAGATTTTATCAAAGAATTTATTTCTAATATTTTAATGGAATGAGCTTTTAATAAGTTTAATTGCTTCTTTTTAGGTTTTTCTGTGAATTCTAATTTAGCTTTATTATTCCTTATTTTGAATTTAATACAATCTTCTTTAACTGAATATGGTGTTATTAGGTTTATGAAAGGAGTGCCTAATATTGCCATATAATTTATTTGAGGTGATAATAAAAATACTGTATTAATTTCTAAACCTTGATTTACTATTAGTGCATCTGTTTTGCCTATAATTTCAAGTTTAGATTTATTTGCCGTACTTAATTTTTCATTAGTTTTTAACCAATATCTTTTAGGTACTAAATGAGATTTTATACAATTTAAATCTGCACCTGTATCGAATAGTGCAATTGCATCGATAACAAAATCATTAATTTTAATGTTTATTTTGACTAAATATTTTCTGAAAGTTATTTCTTGTAATAAATTTAGAAAATTACAATCTACATCTTCATCTAATTGGTTTATGTCATCTTTTAAGTCATTATCTGGTTCTTCATCAGAAGAAGAACTAGAAATGAGTTGTGATTCTAAAATTTTTATTCTTTTAGAATTTTGTTGAAATTGGACTTTTAATTCATTTACTTCTTGTTTTAATGCTTTAATTTCTTTATGTAATTCTTTAGTAGACATATCTATGTCTATCTTCTTAGATTTATTTTTATTTAAGATAGTTGTTAAATCATAAGTATTAGGTTGAATTCTTGGAGTTATATCTTTTACTTCATTTTCTTCTTCAAAACTCTTTATTAATTTTTTAAGAAGCTTAACTTTAGTTTCTTGATCTTCTATATTATTTACTACTGTCAATAATGTACTCTGGTCTTTAGTTAACATGTTTAAAGAATGTTTTGATGAATTTGATGAACTAGTGGTAGCTCCTAATTCATCAACTTGATTATCACTTTCTATAATCTCAGATTCTGAAGTGTCAGAATCAAGATATAGTTCATGAATTTTATTTAAAACTTCATTATCTAAATTTAGTTCATTTAATTTTTTATTAAATCTACAAAATTTAGATGTATGTCCTTTTTACCACAATTATAACAAGTTAAATCTTTAAAAGAAGTTTTAGTTAAAGATTTAGAAGGTTGTTTTCTTTTATGTTTTGGATAAGGTTTTGCCTTTTCTTTACGATAGAATTTATCTTGACTAGGTGTAGACCTATAATGCCTCTTAGAATACTTATTTTTATAATGTTTTTTAGGTTTAGAGGGTTTTGAACATTGGCCATCACATCTCTGAGTTGATGTCATGCCATAGTCAAATTGTTTACAAAAAGATCCGAGTTCTTGTTTAGTTTTATGCATTTCATATTTTAAAGTTCTTTGAAGCTTTAAATCTTGACAAATTTGTAAACCTTCCTTTTGAATTATATTAATTAACTATCCATAAGTTAATTTATTATAAGGTATAGGTTGTCCAAATTGTTGCTTTATATAATTCCTAACTTTTTCACCCAAAAAATAAGGTAATCCAGCCAAAAACTTTTCTTTCCAAAAGCTTTGATTGAAGTCTTCCCTTAACATTAATCTAGTGAGAAAAGTTGTTTTATAATTTTGAAAATCACTTAATTTTTTACACTTAAGATTACTTAATAATTCTGCATTTTTATCTTTTAAGTGAGATGGATCTCCTATAAAATGTAGTGAAATAGTGAGAATTAAAGATGACACACCATCTTGAATTACTTCACCGTTCTCATCATATATAGGTTCACCTTCATCATTTACTTGTATTGAATTTAAGATTTCTAAATGTTGTTGGTCAGTTAGGTGATAATCCCACCAACCTTTAAGTTGTCTTGTAAATCCTGCTATAATAATTTCTGCGATAGCTCTATCTGAAATAATTGATTGAGTTTTATATGCATTAGCAGCCATAGTCATCTGCTGTAAAATACTCAATATATTATATTCAGAAAGTCCATCTATATTCCATTCATATATAGTTGTAGCATTATATTTAAATTGAGATATAGTATTAGGTTTATCAATTAATCCTAGGTCTGGTTGTGAACCCCTTACCCCGGCTACTAGGCATATAATGAATATGACTAAAGGGCAGAAATGCACGTGGATGTATGAGTCGCCACCTTGTTTAATTATTTTAGGGTAAACTAGGAAAAAATCCTATGTGACTCCAATTTTAATTAACCTAGTTGCTAGATTAATTATCCCAATGTTTAAGGCACAGTCTGCGAACCCGAGGTGGATCCCGAGACCATGTCATGTTGATAAACTAACCGATGAATGAGCACTTTGCAAGGTGAATGATGGATTAATGAAATGTTTAAGTGATTTCGACTTGCCGCCCGGGGTGAAATCCCGAACGTGCCTACGTACTTCCGTTTGAATGGAAGATCAAAGTCAACGTAGTTCGATAGGCCTTATTTGAAGGGCTTTGAAGGTGTATGCTTAATGCATGAGTGTGTGTATGCTTTGTGCATGTTTGTTTAGGCATTTTGCCAAATGATCGATTGATTCGATTAGGCGTTCATCGCCAAATGTGTTGGTTTTAAGGCATTTGTGCCAAAAACGGTTGTCGGGCGATTTGTCGCCAAAATCGTTGATTTTAAGGCTCTTAGCCAAAATGGTTTATTTAGGCGATTTTATCACCGAAAGTTGTTGATTTTAAGGCTTTTAGCCAAAATGTGTTGATTTAGGCAATCTGTTTGCCAAAAGTGTTGATTGGGCGATTGTCGCCAAAATGATTGATTTTAAGGCCTTTGGCCAAAAAGTGTTGATTTAAGCAATTCGTTTGCTAAAATGTGTAATTTAGGCGATTGTCGCCAAAATGGTTGATTTTAGGGCCTTTGGCCAAAATGAGTTGATTTAGGCAATTTGTTTGCCAAAATGATGTGATTGGGCGATTGTCGCCAGAATTGATTGATTTTAAGGCCTTTGGCCAAAAGATTGATTAACTTAAGGCATTTTGCCAAAAAGTTCGATTTAAGCGATTTGTCGCTAGACAGTGGTTAATCTAATTTATAGGCAATTTGTTTACCAAAATTGATTAAACCGTAGGCAATTTGTTGCCAAAATGTGATTGATTAAACTGTAGGCAATTTGTTGCCAAAACGCGATTGATTAAGGCTTTTAGCCACAATTATTGATTAATTGGACCTTTAGGCGAAGTGTTCGAAATAAAGGCAATTACACCGTAGTTATTGATTAACTAGGCATTTTAGCCAATATTGTCGGATTTAAGCTTTAACGCCACGTTTATTAATTAACCGAACATTTAAGCTTAATCGTGTTTAATTAAGACAGTTTATTTGTCTAAATGATGACGTGAATGCATTTATGCAGTTATAGAATTATTAAGAGTAGAAGAGAAATATGCATGAAGTGCTAAAATTAAATGAGCAGAGTTTCGTTTGTGTACCTGATTTAATCGACGGCCGCTTCTTAGCTCCAGATTAAGCTCCTCGTTTAGGAAATATTAATTAATTTTATTTTGTTTAATTTTAGTGTCCAAGTATCAAAATAAAAATGCAATAAAAATTAAATTAAATGCAAAAAGCGGTAAAGAAATCGCAAGGAGCGTGGGAGGGAGGAAGATCGTCCGTCAACACAGACAGGAGTGTCAAAATTGAAGAGGTAAGTGGCCTTTTATAGGCAAAAAATGGGTCGCCTGCGGCAGGTGCCGCCGGCGGTCCAGAGGCATGTGCCGCCGGTGCCGGTGGCGGGTGCCACGGTGGCCGGAGCCACCGTGCTCGGCCGCGGTTACTTGGGCTTTTTCACTCCGGAGGAGTTTTCGGGAGTTCCGGGTCTCCGAAAAAAATTTCGAGACCTGTTCCGTGGTCGTTGCGACATTCCGGACGTTTTAAGTACCATATTGGCATACTTTCGGTGAATTTCCAAAATGGCCTCCGGTCCGGCCGGACTGTTTGCAGTCCGGCAAAACTGGCTCTTTGAGCCATGTAAGTCAAAGTTACTGTAGCAAAGTCAAACTAATTGGCATGGCACTGTTGCAGGCCGGACTGTTTGCAGTCTGGGAAAACTGGCTTTTTGAGCCTCAAAATTTGAGTATTCACACTGGTGCCCTAATTACTATTTCTCTATGTGTTATAGGATTTAATTCAAAAATTTTAACATCTTCTGAGTCAGGTTCACTAACCTCAGAATTAGTATGTTCTTCTAAGATATTTATATTTCTTGATGCTTGAGGAGTGTCCGGAGCTACTTGTTGAGTAGTCTCAGAACGGACTTCAAGTTTACTTAATTGATCTTTTAATTTGTTTACAAATTCTTTTTGACTAGACTGAGAAATTTGAAAAGGTTTAAAAATGTGAGATTTTATTTTGTCTTTACCTTTTACACTTTCAATTACACGTGGTTTATCTTCTAACAAATTTTCAATTCGTTTTAATTGTGTATTTAAACAAATTAGACTAGCATTACTAAAATTATTTTGTTCAATGACTTTTTTATTTACATCATTTTCTTGAGCAATTTTATATGGAGCACATACAACTTCATTATGTTGATATTTTAATTTACTAATTGTTTTAGGAGGAAAATCACTTTTTATTGTTTGATCATTTACTATCCATTCTGATCTTTTATCTCTTATAGTTATGGGATTTAAACTTTTATCAGATGTTTTTTCTTTAATTAAGTTATACCATTCAAAAAATTTAACTTCAATTTTGAATGGTATAAACGATCAACCTCATTGCCCCACTTATCATTTTTCTACCAGACATTCCTTTATATTCCTGAATGTCCTTAAGATTAGGTCCATAACTCTTTCATTACTTGTAAATACTCCTATTAACTATTAGTCAATCTTTTTATCAATTCTTGATCAATTTGTCTTAAAATTTATTCTCGTATAAGCATAGTGAGATCAACGCGAACCACAATTTTTCCTACACTCGTGAAATCCCAAAATATAAAAATCTTTATCTTAGATCCTATGATGTATCATTATTCCTATTTGCATCAAATCTTCTAACAGTTATCCTTAATTTGTCAAACCTCTAATTACTAGCTATCTTCATTTAAATCACATTAATTCATACTCCTCACCTTTATGTACTTGATTCTTTTCTTAATATTCATTCAGTAACAGGACTAGATCCATTCTTACTTATCTAATTCATTGGTATAACATCAATTCAATAATTGGACAATTACCTCTCCAGGTCCGATGTCATTCATCAATACACTTAATCATCATGCCCCACTATTTACATAACATAATTACCTTAATTCCCTTATAGAATTGTTCCTCGGATCATAGAATCTCCCATTAAATAAAAATCATTGTTTGTACTTTACATACAACAATTATTTTAAACATCAAAAGACTAAATACCATTAGATAAACCATAAGATTCCACAAGCCACACAATATCCACCACTAAGTACATAAAGATTAGAGTAATTTATCTCTTGCTAAAAATCGCGATTTACTTTTCTTTTAACCACAATAATTTATATTATTCCCTATATTCACACCCTAAAAAAAATAGTTGATGAATACAACAATACACTTTACTCTACCAAGCAGCGATTATTCATAAATAAAACTCACTTCATATAATAATTCCACCAATATTATTCTTTATGAAAAATACTCATCACCAATTATCATATCAAATCACACCAAATCCTTCAATATTCAAACCTTATAAAAATCATGTATATCCATTCCATCCAGAAAAATATTTATCTCAATAATTATAAGAAATTCCACTAACTAACATTATGTAAATTTCATCAAATACATATACTAATTCAATACTCTAATTAAATAGACTCTAATGTCCTTGAATCCAAATCATTTAGTTCTCTTAATAAATAATTAGCAACTCATTCTCAATTCCACAGGCACACATATACACACATTCCTGCATTTTTATATATGTATTCCATATTCAACACGTATTAAATAAAAATAGCACACTTTCATCATCTAACTTCAACTTATTAATCCTATATAACTTATCTTCTTACCTACTTAAATTATATATGAATATTATTTATTCCATAGAAGGATTCTAGTTTAAGTTTAAACCATCCCCTTAGCATCATTAGCTAAATCACATCTCTAAAGGACAAGGATACAAATTTTAATCATTAAACAACTTGACTTTAACCTGACTACGAACAACGCTGAAGAGGAAAGCAAGGAAGACTATGTCAAGACATGACAGGAATTACTCCGCAGTTACATCTAGACTTATGAACTTTTGCTCTGATACCACCTTTGTCACGACCCGTTTCCGTGGGCCGGACCGGCACTAGGGCCCAAGTAAGCATAAGGCCCCCGAGGCCCGTAGTAAGCCTAATTACTCAACTATACATTCCATACCATTTAATAGGAACAGTAGGCCCATACAAGTTAAGATATAAATGTAAATAAATGTTATACAATCCGGCCCAATTTTAATTATCTCAAATAAAATTTAGTTTGGGCCTAGTCATTATCAATCACGTTCATAATATGGGCATACTGATTCTCCTGTGTCTAATAATACAACCAACCGTTTATAAAACAACGCATACAGCAAGGCCCAATTGGAAATACACGACCCTATAACTGCGGAGTTCAATAATATTCTGATAATAGAGTAACTTATACATCCAAAATTAAATAACAGAAATATAAAATTTACATTTATAACTCTGCGGAGAAGATTGCAGAGCTTCAATCAAATCAGCTGCTTCCTAGTACCTGGGAGGTTTGGAGAGAAGGGGGTGAGTTTTGCAACTCAGTGAATAATAATAAATAATACACACCACATACAGTCAAGCAAAATGCACCCTAGGATACTGAATGAACACACAACAGTCAATCATATGACATTACATCAGCACCCACAAACAATATCACCTTCAAATAATCACATCACGTGGAAATTAGTCAGTGGAGTCACCGAACCCCCGATGAGCCGTCCTCCCACATGGCTCATCCTCTCAAATGTGCACCAGGGAGCCGATCCCCCATACTGGCCGACCGGTCTAATCCTCACTTGACCAGCCCTCTCATTGTTTTTTCATTCTCTCTTTTCTTTTCCATACCAACAGGAGGCAACTCGGTGGTCTCCATCCAATCTAGATCATCAAGCGCTCACAACAAGAGGCCACCCTGCAGGCTGCAATCAAATCTAGATTTTCAGGTGCGCAACAACAAGCGGCCATCCTGTGGTTTCAGAATAAACAGAATTATCAGGTGCACACGGGGGCGCCGATCTCCCATTTACCCGGCTAACAGAAACAGAATCAGGATCCATATAACAGAATCAGAATATAACAGAAATCAGAATCAGGATCCATATAACAGAAACAGTCTCACAAACCCATGGTGACCCACTTCATCCCAATTCCACACAAACAAGGCACAGTATATGCACAGCACAAGTAATCAAACAATTCTTTCAACGTATTACACCAAATCCATCCAAATATACAATTATACCATAAATAAAGTTTGTAAAAAAAATGCTATGCAAATGCATGTTGATCTGCATTATTTATTATTACTCACAGTGATGGAGAGCGAAGTTCTAACTTTGATTCTGTCCTGGAGGAGCACTGGATGGACCCGGGCGATCTAAGAAATTTAAGAATGACACAAAACAAAAGTAACTATATCAGATAAAGCATTTCTTTACCACTCTTAGAATTTTATTTTAAACTCTTAATTTTTATACGTAATCTAATCTCGATATTAATTTCTTTTCTATAATAAATTTTATTTCTCTACCGAACTCTATTTTATTTATTTCTTCTGAAATCTATTTTATTTTCTATTATTTTCTACTCTCTATAAATAATTAAATTTCTATAATGAATTTTATTTGCTACCGAAATTTATTTTATTTCTACCGAAATTTCGGCAGCATCTCCCCTAAAAATTGGATTATCCACCTGTTAAAATATCAACAATTTATCTAATAACTCCAAACCACACAGCCCATCCATCGGGCAATCAATCAATTCAATTTTCTCATCCTCCATCCGAATATCAATATCAACATTACCTTTAATTCTCAATTCTTCATTTCATTCCATTCATGATATTATCATCAAAATTCCTCAATAAATTAACCAAAGGATTTTAAGTGTATCAACATTTATATTATAAATCAATACTGAAAATTAAATTAACATAATTTAACTACTCACAATTACTAAATTAAATTAACTAAATTAATTAACTACAATAATAAAATTAATTTAAGTAATTAAAATTAGTAGCATTAATTTTATTACCCCAAAATATAATCTTTTGTCGAATTTCGCTAGATCGGGGATTTTCACGCGTGCCGGATCGGAGAGCAGTGGCTGTTGGTGGTCGGAGGCACGCTGGAGCGGCGGCAGAGGCGCGATCTGTTGTGGCGGAGCAGTGGCGGAGCAGCAGGGCACGGTGGCGGCGCGACAAGGTGGAGACTGTGCTGCTGTTGTGCGCTGCGCAATCTGGCAGAGGGCGGAGCTACTGCAGTGGCGCGCGAAGGAGCAGTGAGGCGGTGCGACTGGCGGCGTGGAGTGGCGGAGAGGTGGCCCTCGAGGGCTGGGTGGCGCGCGACAGATCTGCTGTCTCTCGCCAGTCACACGCAGACAGACGCAGGGAAGAAGAAAGAAAAGAAAAGAAAAGAAAAGAAAAGAAAGAAAGAAAGAAGAAAGGAGGAGGCGCAGTGGCTGTGTCGGTGGAGTGGAGTTGAGGCGCTGGTGAGGGTGACGAGTAGAGGTGCAGCGCTGGAGATAAAAAAAAAAAAAATTGGAATTTTCTAGATGGTTTGGGTCGAACCGTTCAATTCGGTTCGATTCGACCCAAATCTTTGGTTTTCATTTGGTTTTCGGCCTTTTCAGTCGGTTTTCGGTTCGGTTTCTCACAGTATTCGCATTAAAATATTGAAATAATTTTCCAGGCTGTCGGTTTATTAAATTTAATTGGAAAATCTTTGAAAATAAAAAATTCGGGTTGTTTCAGAAATATTCATATTTTAATTCTTCAAAAGTATAAATTTTTAATATCTTTTTCATTTTTATTAAATTTTTAGTTTTAGATATTTCTTTTAGTAAACTTTTTTCAATATCATCTTTACTAAGTACATTTAATTCTCTGTTTATATCACTAACATTTTCAGTTATAGCTGATGCTGTTGGTGATTCTGGAGATGAATTTACTAAATTTGACTGTTGGTTAAAGTAATTATCAACAGGATTATAAACTGCCTGTGGTATAAAATTACTATAATCAACACCTTTCATTTTAAGAGACTGATTTAAATTTGGAATATCAGAAGTAGAATATCTAGGTTTTACTAATGTTTGAATAATCGGCTTAGGCTCAGTTTCTTTATATTTAGCATAAATAACAGAAGGTATAGATGAATTAGGTTTATCATTTTCTTCTGTAGTAACAGAGGAAGATGACCCTGTATATCTCATACTTTGACTTCTATTAAATTTCAATGTAACTTTACCATCTTCAAATTGCTCAATTTTTTGTAAATTTATGTTTGGTTTTACTTTATCAACAACTGGAGGAGGTACAACTCCTTCCAAAATCCATTCGTCTGGAAGTGTTATATCTTTCCATTGGATGATTTTAGGAATTACTGTATTTGTTTTAGTTAAATCTGTTTGAAGAAATCTTGTTTTCCCAATTTTAGGTTGTAATTTATATTTAGTTCCAAAAGCTGAATTCATGGCTTTATAATGAATTTTATAAATTAGAGCAATAGGGATTGATCCTTGCTTCATTTTATAATTATGAGTTTTAATTTCTAAAATTATACTTTCTAAAATGTTTAAATCATTTAATGAAACTGTCATATCTGGGTATACTTCAAAGGAAATAGGCCCTTCACTAAGACTGGTTTCAACAGATCCTAACAAAGAATCTTGAAAATTTAAAAATCTAGCATCCCTTACTACTGCAAGAATACTAGTGTTTAATCCTTCTCTTGTTAACGGTTTTATTCCTACTTGTATTAATCCTATATGAATATATTTGTATTTCTTACTTTTATGATGTTGTAGAGTTTTAGAAGACAAAAGAGTTATTCTTTCAAAAGGTTTACTTAATTGAAAATCTCTTTCTTCAGTTTTAATCACATAATCAGTTTTAAATAAATTAAATTTAGAAATTTTATAAATTTGTTCTTTATCAACTTTAGGTATTTCCCATTCATCAATTGCTTTACTAAAATCTTGTAAAATTAATTCATTACGATTTATGATCTTTTTAATTTCTGAAGATTCAGAATCATCCGATTTAACACTACTATTAGATCTACACAATAGAGGATCCATTTTATGATATCAACAAGTCGCGGCCACTGCCTGGTTATACCCTTACTCAGCCTTCAACACACGGCTATCAACGGGTTCAGTAGGCATACCCAAAACTATCTATGATATCCAGAAAATGAATTCTTATTATGAAGAGAATAGTAATTTTAAACCAGAAGGCTCTGATACCAACAAAAGGAATGTTTTGTTGGTATTTATTAAATCTTTCAGAGCATTCAGAAGACCTACCTAAAACCCTAAATACTAAAGACTTTAAAAAATGGATTGAAGAACTTTCTCAATCCCAGAAGTTCTTAAAGCATTGCAGAATATGGCCTCTTCTTCCACAGAAGAGTCAGGTATGGCTTCTAAACCTAAAGCGATCGTACCTGCTCATGGTACGGCTACTCTGTCTCAAACGGTAAACAGTAAAGAGTTATCAAATCCGTTAATGGCTGTGGATTTGCCAAAAATCCAATATACTAATACTAGTAATATACATAAATGGTTTGTAAAAAGTTTGTATGATTTTGAAATTGAAGTTGAGGATGGAAATAACAATATCAATCCTTGGCAAATTATAAAAAATATATACCCTGAGAATTGGTATTTTGTTCCATTTGATTTGTCAAAATCTCAGGAATACTATCATAATATATTAATAGAAACAGGATCTGTAAAAATAAAACATACTTTTGATAAAAATAAAATTATTTCTTACTCCTCTTTACAAATAAAACGCGTCATCCATCCTAAGGATTGGCCCGTATCTTCTTTATATACTCCAGTAAGATTTAAATCCTTATATAAACATTGTATGATTTATAATTATTTTGATTATAAAGATGCGTGGGAAAAAGTATTGTCTTCAAAATCCCACTACTACGCATTCATGGTTACTATATTTTGATCAAACTATACGTACTGATTTAAAAATACCAAATTGGTTTAAACGGTGGTGGCAGTTTAAAGGTCTCTCTGAGGAAATCATTCCTTCTGAGATCATTTCTTTATGAAAGCTCTGGTATCAGAGCCTAGTTGCGAAGAATTTATCCAGATCACAGTGAAACCCCAAGTCGCGTAACTGTAAGTGCCATTGAAGCCGTGAGTTAAGGCGTGTTAGGCCAAGTGTAAATCGTTGACAGTGATCTGAGAGATGGATAAATTATTTAGTAACCTGTCTCGAAGTGCTAGTTCTAGCTCTATGGAGAGAACTCTCAGAAAAAATAAAAATAAAGAAATAATCTTAGCAGAAAACTTAGATGCTAGTTTAAGTAATTGGAAATTACCTACTGTGTCTTCTAATATGATATATAAATCAAATACTAATTTTCTTTTTAAGTCTGACTATGTTGTGAAAACTGTGGAACAAGCAATTCCCATCCATGAAGGATCTCAATCTTTTTCTTTATTTTGTCAAGAATTAATTACAAAACATCAAGAAAAATATAATTTTTTGCATATTGGCATGGTTCAAGTTGCTTTAAAACCTGCCACAAGACTAGGATTAAACACTGCTGCAATTGTATGTCTAAGGGACAAGAGACATAATAAATTCCATGATTCATTATTAGGAGTAGTAGAATCATCTTTATGCGATGGTCCTATCTACTTCTCCTGTTATCCGAATTTTACTTTGTCTCTAAGTGATCCACACTTAATGAAAGCCCTTTCTCTAGACATACAAAGTTCTGGTTATGATATGTTGCCAAGATCTGAAAATATTATCCTTATTTATAGAATTCATTACAAAGCCATGAATACAGTGTTACCTAATCTCAGGGAAGAAACTACTAAATTACTAATGCCTAAAGGATTAACTACTTTATTTGTTACAAATTTGGCAAAAGGTAATTTGGTTGTACCTAAATCTATCCAATGGGATCAAGTTAAGTTACCTGAGAATTGGCTGTTAGAAGATGCTAATCAGCCTATAAAACCTGAATCTCATGAATTAGATTCAGTGGTAGAATTACCGGAAGGATCAGTAGCCTTACGGTTCTCAAGAAATAGAACAGTTCGACTAGAACCAAGAAAATCATTTGCGGGATCAGCCAGCCCATCCATAATAGAACCTATACCACCTAGACCATCCAGTGATTCGTTTGTATCAATGCATCGGTCTAACTCTGTTAATGGGCTAAATAGAATAGATGAAAATATTGTTCAACCTACATATGAAATCAAAAGCCCAACTCCTTCGGATATGGGCTATGATAAAGAAAGTCTTCCGTCTCAACCATTTAAAATAATGGTATTAGATCAAGCATTATCTGTTTTTGAAAAATGGTTTGCGATGACTTTTAGTACAACAGAACAAGCCTTTTGGCTCAAGAAATATCAATTTTACAAACAACGACAAGGGTCCCAGGATTTTGAATCCTTTTTACAACGAGTCTTTTCCTTTACAAACAGACCCTTCCCTGATTTTACTAATAAATCTTATGTAGCTGGCCTTTCTTCGGCTTATGCTACTTTTACTACTCCTTAGGGTACCCTTAAACGTATCCATCCACCCCTTGAACCTGTTACTTATGTTCATAACCACTTATCTGTTGATTGTGCTCCTTTTTCCCGGGGGGGGGGGGGGAGGAACTACCCTCACCTCAAAACAACACAATTTTACCAATCTACATCTAGCTACTGTAGGCGATCAATTAAATCGGATTGAAAATCAATTAAATCATTTAAAGCCTACTGTTGCGCAAGAAGCGACAACTTCCAAAATAGGAAGTCAAGAAAAAACAATTTTGTTTAAACCACCAATTCAGCCAGAAGAATTTAAATTAAGTAACCAACAAGATGAATTGGTTGAAGAAATTACAAAACGACTTATGAAATTAAATTTAGATCAAAAGCAAAAATCTGTATTGCCATTAACTATACAAACAGAGTCAGATAAAGAAATATCTGAAAAAGAAGACCAACAACCAGATCAAGATCTGTTTCATCTGGAACAAAGCTTTAAAGAAGCTAATGAAATTAATAAAATTTCCTATCCTCGCGCTAGAGGGTATGTTGAAATGAAACCTTATTATACTCGTCCATCACCTATTAATATGCAATATGAAGAACCATCTTTTAATTATGTTCAATATGATGGTAATTCTATTGTAGAATGGAATATTGATGGCTTATCTGATTATCAGATCAAGAATGTTATACAATACATGATGATGTATGCTACTGCATGTCGAGCGAGAGGAAATAATGATAAAGGTATAACCCAGGCTATAGTAGCAGGATTCGTAGGACAATTAAAAGGTTGGTGGGATTTCTCGCTATCTCAAGAAGGTAAAGATCAAATAATGAATGCAATAAAAAGAGAAGAATATAGAGATGAAAATCAACAAAGACAGCTTAGGGAACTTCCAGATGCAGTAAATACTCTTTTATATACCATAGGCTTACACTTTTTAGGCTCTCCTACTATGTATATTGATAAATCACATGAACAGCTCATGAATTTACACTGTCCAGATTTATCTCACTTTAAGTGGTATAAAGATGTGTTTTTTACTGCTGTCTTGGCACGGGAAGATAGTCAATATGATTTTTGGAAAGAGAAGTTTATCTCAGGATTACCTTCCTTATTTGCAGAAAGAGTTAGAAATAAACTTAAAGAAAAGAATAATGGAGTGATCCCTTATAGTACATATACTTATGGAGAATTAGCTGCTGAAGTGGTTAATGAAGGATTAGCCTTATGCAATGAAATAAAAATACATAGGCAAATGAAAAAGGAGAAATTAACAGGGAAAAGAATGCTAGGGAATTTCTGTGAACAATTTGGCTATGAACCCTTATGGAATTCTTCCAAGAAGAAAGAAAAGTCTCGACGACCATTTAGAAGAACAAGAAAAGAAAAGTATTATGAAAAGAAAAAAGAATCTAGTCAGAAACCTTCAAAGAAAAATCAGAAATCAAAGCCTAAGGCTAAAAGAAGAGATAAATCTCAAATCGCCTGTTATAGATGTGGCCGAATAGGACATTATGCAAATAAATGTAGAATGAAACAGCAAATTCAAGCTCTAACAGTAGATGAAGAGCTCAAGAATTCGCTAATGAAATTATTTATTACAGAAACAGATTCGGAAAAGGAAAATGAAATAAATGTTCTGGATTATACAGACGAATCTGATCAAGAACTAACAGATACTAAATCAGAGTGTGATGGTCTATGCGACTATTATAAATCACTCTATGCTATGAATGGTTTATATGTCTTAACAAAAAAGGATACTCTGATTTTAGATCTGATTGAGCAACTTCCAGAACAACAAAAAAGACAACACTTAGAAACATATCTAAATTTACAAGAAGATAGAGCTTCAACCTCTCAGGAAACCTCATTGGTAAAGAAACTCGAAGAAGCAAACCCAGTCTATAATATTCAAGAAGTTTTTGAACGAATAAAAAATACAAAAGCTAATAGAGAACCTACTCTTAAAGAATTAAGAGGAGAAATGAATCAAATGAAAGTAGAAATTCAACAGTTAAAAGATAGAGTGGCATTTTTAGAAATCTTAAATAAAGATGATTTTATAGAAACTCCTACGCCACCAGAAATTAATCAATTACAATATGTAAATCTCGTAGACAAAGTGATCACACAAAAGTGGCATACTAAAGTCACTATTGTTGTGCATAAAGAATACATATTTGAAACCATAGCCCTAATCGATTCAGGTGCAGACTTGAATTGTATTAATGAAGGCTTGGTTCCATCAAGATACTTTGTGAAAACAGTTGAAGAGTTAAATACTGCAGATGGAAGCAAAATGACAGTTCGTTATAAGCTTCAAGATACAGCAATCTGCAATAAAGGAATTTGTTTTCAATTACCATTTATTATGGTTAAAGAATTATCACATCCTGTAATCCTTGGAAATCCTTTCTTGCATATGTTATATCCGATTAAGAATATATCGGAACTAGGGATTACAACAGAATTAGAAGGTCAAGAAATTACCTTTAAATTTATTACTCAACCAAGAGTTAAAGAAATCGATATGATTAAAACAAAATTAGAAAAGAAGCAAAATTTCTTATTATCATTAGCTCAAGAAGTAAAGAGCAAAGATATCCAAGAAAAAATAAATACACAATATCAAGCTCAAATTAATGAATTACAAAAGAAAATAGAAACCACTATTTGTTCAGAAAATCCGATAGCTTTTTGGGCTCGTAAAAAACACATTGTTACATTGCCCTATGAGCCGGATTTTACTGAAAATAACATACCTACAAAAGCCCGGCCCATTGCTATGGGACCTCGCCATCTAGAAATGTGTAAAAAAGAAATAGCTAGTCTACTTGAGAAAGGCCTGATTCGGCCTAGCCAAAGCCCATGGAGTTGTGCAGCCTTTTATGTGGAAAATAATGCAGAATTGGAACGAGATGTTCCAAGGCTCGTTATTAATTATAAACCACTCAATAAGGCTTTACGTTGGATTAGATATCCACTCCCAAACAAAAGAGATTTGCTAAATCGATTATACAATGCAAATATCTTTTCAAAATTTGATATGAAGTCAGGCTACTGGCAAATCCAAGTAGCAGAGCAAGATCGATACAAAACAGCATTTACAGTTCCATTTGGACAGTACGAATGGAATGTAATGCCATTCGGTCTCAAGAATGCGCCATCTGAATTTCAAAAGATAATGAATGATATCTTTACTCCTTACACTACTTTTTCCATAGTTTATATTGATGATGTGCTAATCTTTTCAGAAAACATAGATAAACATTTTAAACATTTAAATATTTTCATCAATAGAGCTCAACAAAATGGATTAGTAGTCTCTGCAAAAAAGATAAAATTATTTCAGACTTCCATTAGGTTTCTTGGACATAATATTACAAATCATACTATTATTCCTATTCATCGTGCTATTGAGTTTGCAGATAAATTTCCTGATGAAATTAAAGACAAGACTCAATTACAACGATTCTTGGGAAGTCTCAATTATGTCAGTGACTTTTATCCACAATTGGCTCAAGATGCTAAGCCATTATTTGAACGGCTAAAGAAAGTTCCACCTGTATGGACAGAGGAACATACCTTACCTGTAAAGAAAATAAAGTCAAAAGTAAAGACAATACCTTGTCTGGCCATTCCACATCCCGATGCCTTTAAGATAGTGGAAACTGACGCATCCAACATTGGATACGGAGGAATCCTCAAACAGCGCCTAAATCAAAAGGAAGTATTAGTGCGCTTCACTAGTGGAATCTGGACTGGCCCACGACTTAATTATTCAACGGTCAAAAAAGAAATTTTAGCAATAGTGCTTTGCGTTCAAAAATTTGAATCCGATTTATTAAATCAAAAATTTTTAATTCGAGTTGATTGCAAAAGCGCTAAAGATATTCTTTTTAAAGATGTCAAGAATATAGCATCTAAACAAATATTTGCTCGTTGGCAAGCAATTCTGTCTGTATTTGATTTTGATATTGAATTCATTAAAGGAGAAAATAATTCTCTCCCTAATTTTCTAACTAGAGAATTTCTTACAGGAACAGTCTCCCCCCATGAGTTCCAAACGAAGAATTGCTGAAACATCTAGCAAGGCTCAAGATCCTGACAAGCCTAGGCCAGATGCTTATGAAGCCAGCATCCTTCAACCTACTGAAGAAGGACTTCCTCTTATACCAATAAGTCATAATTTTCTCATTCCAATGGCTAAAGAACACAGCCTCATGATTCCCCATGAAGCTGCCAAATTATATACAAAAAATCATTTTACTAATCTTTATCTGCCTAAAGATTATCTTTATTATCAGGCAATTTTAGAGGCAACAGGATCAGTAATTTTCACCCCTACTGTTCGCGGAGAAGGCGAATGGGCTTACAGTAAATTTGTTATCAAACGTGTGTTTGCTGCCGAAGATTGGGGAACTGATCCTTTTCAAACTAAAGAACTGCATCCTGGCCGCCCCAGGTATTTTAATTATTTTGATTATATGGAAGCCTGGTCTGGTGCTCTCTGCTACGATAACCGACAAAGAAAATTTAGTTGGTTTATCGTCTTTAACCTTGCTAAAGAAGAATGGGACCTACCTCTTTGGTTTCAAGAATGGTTTTACCATTGGGGTCTTTTCCCAATAGCAATGCCAGACAAAGTAAGGACTATTTATGAACAATTTTGTGAAACAAATCGATCCCTCATCAACCCAAGACTTTCACTATAACGTATAAAATTTCATGGATCATTAAATGGGATTACCAAATCGCCATAAAGAAACAATTAAAATTGGAAGAATCAAAAGTTGAAATTCCTTGGCTCGTTAGGAGAATCCTCTTACGATGGTGGGATAAATGCAACTTTTTTAATCCTCCATCAATCTATGCTGCCAAAGGAATTATTGATTTTGCTAAAAAACCAAGCCCCATGAAATCTGCCACAGAAGTTACTTCACCTTTAAATTTATCTCAATTAGTTAAGGAAGTTTTAACTAATGTGCCTAAAGAAGAAATATGTAAACAATTATTTAAAATTTTAGACGAAGATGAACCAAGCACTAAAGGAAAAGATAAGGCAGAATCTTCAAAGGCTAAGCATGAACGCCTTAAAGAAAAAGAGATTGCACAAGATTCGACTGCTTCTACATCATCCTCAAGTGGCGACAAAATTGATGCGATGTTTATTGACAGCCAGGACCCATATGACTTTTCTTAAAGAAAACAGCTGTCATTACTTTTTTAAAGCTAAAGATAAAGCTTATCTAAACGCACTAAAGAAAGCATAGTGCCTTCTTAGCTGTCTCTCCTGTGACGTATGCCCTTACGTCAAAAGATTCCTTTCTTTTGTATATATAGCTGTGGTGTGTTTCATTTTGTATCATCGAAAAACTTTTAGGCTTTTTCTCTCTACTTGTAAAAACTGGAGTGTACTGGAACCTAAACCTGAAGAAGTTCATATCCCCTCTCTTATGTATTATTGTATGACCTTCTTCACCCCATGGGTATATCAATGGTATTTCGATTATCAGTATATCCCATGAACTCAGATTCCTATGTTAGTAAAACGCCATAAAATCAAATGGTGGGGATCCTTTAAAAACTCCACTACTGAAGTAAAAATCCGCCAGTGGATTTTAAAGAAACTATCCAGCCCATCTAAACCAGCTCTAACATATGCGAACACATTAGCCATTCAGGATAACCCTCAATTTGGGATCCAGAAGGCCCAATGTCAAGCCCGTTTAGCTGCTGCTAAAACGCCCGAAGAATATAAACTGATTTGTCAAGAGATGTTTGAATAACTCTCAACCAGTTCAAATCAGCCCATAAACTCATCTTCCAGTAAAACGCACAGTAAATCTTCAAAGACGACACGTCATAAAGGTAAAAGTAAAATTGTTTTATCATCATCTTCAACAGCATCCCTATCATCAGTTGAAGATAGTGATAGCAATAATGATGATATTCCGTCCCCCATTAAAATCAAAAGTAAAGCAAGTCAAAAAGTTAAAGCAAAGAAAGAAAAAATAAAGAAAGAAAAAAGAAAGGATAAGATAAAGAAAAGAAAAGATAAAAAGAAAAAAGAGGACACTTCATCGACCTCCTCTTACTCTGAATCCCTGTAAACAGGTAGAAGGAACCTTATTCCTTCAACTTTTTTGAGAAAATGTCAATTTTTATCAGGTGGCAGACCAACCACTATGCATCTACAGTAAAGGTCAACCACTATGCATCTACAGTAAGGGGCCAGACTACTATTTCAACAGTAGAAGCCAGATATTATTCCCAAACAGTAAAGGCCAAGACACAGTGGCAGACAAGGTACTATTCATCCACAGTAAAAGTTAAGATTCGGTGGCCGACATGTTACTGTTCACCAACAGTAAAAGCAAATAGTAAAGATTCCACAAATTTTGTATTTAAAGGGAGCATCTCCCCTTGTAAAGGCATAAGTTCAAATAAGTTCAGCTAGGATATAAATTAAGATTAGCTCTCCTCCTCTCCACGTTGATTGTAAGGATTCAAGGTTAGATAATCTTTGCAAGTATAAACTAATTTGGACTTGAGCTTATCATTTAAATTTTGTATATTACAAATAAATTTTGTAATTTCAATTTTATAAATTAGTAAAATTAAATTGTTACTTTGGTAAGACTGTGTTGACGGCACATTTCTTCTTCTCCCTCCTCACTCTGACTTAATTCTGGGGATCCCAGGTTAAGGTTGCAGGAACCCTAAACCTCTAAAAACTCAATTTAAATTATAAATTTGTTGTGTTGATGTATATAATTATACTCTATGGATGCAGCTTAGTCTGATCTTCCACATCAGAAAATTGTTTTGCTTGTTTATTTAAAATTAAATTCATACATCATAGCATTTACTTCAGAATCAATATACTTGTAAACTTTAAATGTGTTATATATATATATATTTTTAGATCCTTTTGATAATAATATATATATATATGTGTTTATATAATTTGAAGATTTGATAATAATATATATATATGTGTTTATATAATTTGAAGATTCAAAATATAAACAGTCCTTTGTCCTTTTGTTGGTATTTGTCCTTTTGTTGTTACCCAAAGTAACAATTTATTAAATATATATATATATATATATATATATATATATATATATATATATATATATACATAAACCAACAGGAGGCAACTCGGTGGTCTCCATCCAGTCCAGATCATCAAGTGCTCACAACAGGAGGCCACCCTGCGGGCTTCAATCAAACCTAGATTATCAGGATCCAACAACAAGAAGCCATCCTGTGGTTAACGGTAACGGTAACGGTAGGTGCACATGGGGGTACCGATCTCCCATTTACCCGGCTAACAGTAATCAGATCAGGATCCATATAACAGTAACAGTATATAACGGTAACGGTAATCATAATCAGGATCCATATAACGGTAACGATCTCACAAACCCATGGTGACCCACTTCATCCCAATTCCACACAAATAAGGCACAGCAATATCACATCGCAAGTAATCAAGCAATATTTAATATCAACAAATAATGCATCACAATATGGCAATAATGCATGATAACATTTAACCGTGAATGCATGAATGCAGGCGGATGAGGCGAATTATCTAACACTACTCACAGTTTTTGTTGTCCTTAAAAGGACTGCCTTTCTTATTGTGCGCTCCCAGCCTTTGTTTTCACGGTCCGAAACTTTATAAGTATCTATATAATAAGAAAATTCTACATAAGAATTCTAATTTGGAAAATGCAGTTTACATTCATTTATTTGTTTTCATTTATTTGTTTTCGTTACTCGTCGGTTCACTAACTTATCAAACTAAACTGTATATCTATAGTGCATCTTTATTTGATTTATTTCTTCTAATTTATTCGTTAAGTAAAACGTCTAATTATTCAGTAATTAATATTTTATGATAATACTAATCAAAATATTAATATGATTAATAATAATAATATTAATAATGATAATACAATTGATCATATAATATTCATAACGTTAATAACTTTAGTCGGTATTTAATTTGCTGAACTATATATAAATTTGTTCTTCTTGTTTATTTATTTATTTGTTTATTTATCACTCTCATAATCTTATTCTATATTTTTAATTTCTATGAATAATTTAAAGTATTTTAATTTCTAAAATAAAATTTATTTTCTACTGACTTTTCGGCAGCATCTCCCATAAAAATTGGATTATCCACCTGTTAAAATGTCAACATTATATCAATTAATTCCAAACCACACAGCCCATCCATCGGGCAATCAATCCAATCAACAAATCCCATCCTCCACATTTTCCACACCAACATACATTTATAAATTTTCTTTAATTCCATATACCCGACTTATCTGACTTTTCAATTAATTTAGTTTAATACCGTATTAAATTTTAACTAAATATTTTTATTAAATTAATAAATCAACACTACTTACTTTTAATTTAACTAAGCAATAGATCAATACTAAAATTAAATTAAATTAATTAATCAAAATTGCTAAAATAAATTAACTAATCAAGATTACTAACATTAATTTAATCAACTAAAATTACTAAGTTAATTTATACCCAAAATTACTAAATTAATTAACTACAAATAATAAAATTAATTTCATTAACTAATATTACTTAACTCCTATAATAAAATTAATCAACTACGATAATAAAATTAATTAACTACAATAATAAAATTAATTCAAGTAATTAAAATTATTAAAATTAATTTTTTGTTACCCCAAAATATAATTTCTGTCAAAATTGCGCTAGATCGGAAACTTGTTTGTGCCGGATCGGAGTTACACGCGTCGGAAGTGCGGGATCCAACTGACAATGGCAATGGAAGGCGATGGCGGCGCGATCTGGAGGTTGAAGACTCACTGGAGCTGCAGCAGGCTGGCGATGGCGCGACGAGGTGGAGGAGCAAGCGGTGGCGCGCGACTCTGCTGCAATAAGAAGCGGCGGCTCTGCGTTGCCTCTGTCTCGCCAAGAACGCAGGCCCTAGGAAAGCAAAAATGAAAGAAGAAAGGAAGAGAAAAGAAAGAAGAGAAAGAAGAAGAAGAAGAGAAGAGGAGGTGGTGGTGCGGTGGTGGGCTAGAGGTGGCGCAAAAATGGTCTGGTGATGAGTAGGCTGGCTAGAGATAAAGGATGAGAGGGTTTCTAGAAGGTTTGGGTTGGTTCGGTCCGATTCCAGTTCGATTCAACCCAAATCTTGATTTTTAATTGGTTTTCGAATTTTTAAATCGATTTTCGGTTTGGTTTATCACTGTACAAATTATTAATTTGCATTTAATTAATTAAACTCATTTCCAGGCTGTCGATTTATTAAATTTAAATGGAAAATTTTTGAAAATAAAAATTCGGGTTGTTTCAGTCTTTCTCCCTTATAAAAATTCGTCCTCGAATTTTAAAAGTAACAAGAAACTAGGTTGCAACAGTTGTTTACGATAATGGTGGTTGTGCTTCTCACATAATGCTGCAACTGCTAAAAGTTCTCACATTAACCTTCAGGAGGATACTTGTTCTTCTGAGTAGGTAGAAGGATGAATCAAGAAAATGAGGTATATATATATATATATATATATATATATATATATAATTTTTTTTTTTTTTTGGGAGTTCGTTAGTCAGAGTGGTGAAACTAATTTTTATTAAACTTATTAATTGAGACAAACCAATGAACAGACATGGAAAGAAAATCGAATTTATAAGGAGGGTAGGATGATTATGAGATGAATCCATCCCCAAAATTTAGATATCTACCTTTTCTTCATAGTTAATTTAAACTTGAATTGTACTATATTTACAAGGCGCCAAATCAAGTAAAATATTCATAACCCAAGACACAGGTTCGACACTAATATTCACCTTTACACGTAAGACTTTAAGTTCCTCATAACCTTTGCTCAAGTAAAGGTTATTAATCTCATTAGCTATATATCATATAACCTACATTGACGTATAGCCTCATTTATCTCTCACTCAATAAGATGCTCATACATAAATGAAGTATTAAATATTATGATACAAGAATCCATATATTCAAATTTACTACTATCCCAATTTAGAAATGTTCCTTTATTTTATTTATTTATTTATTTATTTTATTTGTTTTGTTACAAGCTTAATCAAGAAGTAAAATTCTCCACACCGTAGTTTATATTCAATTTACTTATTTCTTCTGTCTTTCATCAATCTTTTAGACCGAAATTTACTTATCTAGAAATCAAGAATCCTAAACAAGTAATGCCTTTTGTTTTAGCTAAGTAAGTGATTAAAAATGTTAAACCATGATCCAACTCCTAATTAGACTATGTCCTTTATTTTATGTTTATTCTTAATCCCATGAATGCCTATCAATATGCAGAGAATAATATCATTGGGTTATTCCTTTTCTCCACGTCTATCGTAATGTCTATCATCTGTAAAATTTATACTTAATACGATCTAGGAATATCCTCAACCTCAATTATAAAATAATAGCAAGTCCTTAATATCTATAGTACATAAGCCAATTGTTTCATGTTCCATCAAAGTTTTAAAATATAATATCATCTTATCTATCCACACGTCTTTTGTTCATTAGTCTTTTCTTATTTAAATTTCGCAAGATATTTTTTTTTTTTAAATTCTTAAATTTACCCATAGTTTCTCGGGTTAGCACACTGCCACCTGGTGTTATTATCTAGATCTCGACTGAGTTCAGGTATTTCCTCCTTTCGCTGACATGTCAAAATTTTTATCAATTACCTTACGATTTACTTCACTAGATTCTTTCGTTCTCTTTTCTCTAAGGATTTAAATTTTATTAATTTAATATTTATCGAAGAGCTCGAAGAAATTAATTGCCACATGCTTAAATTGTATTTTATTAATATAGCTTTAACTCCAAAATATCCCCTAGAGTTGACTATTTCTCTTATGATCTAGCAACTACCCAAAAGTTTAAATTTAAATATCACATCCCTCTAGTTCTGATTTGTCACAAGTCATTATATTCTAAAAGGCATAGCACTAAAAATTTCAGTTCTTAACGTATCTATCTTTAAGTTTTATTGATTTCTATTTCTTATTCTTGAGAAAATTTCTGCCTCATCAGATTCACTTGTACTAATAGTCTACAATACTAGCTATCTCTTGTGAATTTCATCGAATGTGTCTACTAACTAAGGATCTTTGAGTAATTTAAGAATCCTCATTTATTAATACTTCCACTATACATTGTTTCACTGACAGATTAATCTTTTATTCAAAATTCGACTAATGAGTTGACGACTACACTCTAGGTCGACCATCCTATGGGTAACTGACCATTACAAACAATTTCAAAATAATTTTCCTTTTCCACTTTTAAAAATATCGGCATGTCACTCATATATAACTTTGAAATTCTTATAATCGAAATTTGCATCACACTTTTATTTCCTTCAAAAACCAATATCAATGGTAATATAAAATATTTTCGAAAAGTTTGAAAATTATTACTCAGTTTATTTTCTAAAACCTTTTTGTATTTAACAAAAATAAATTGTCTATCTCCACGAGGACGATCCTCAAGTCATCTAGTTCCAGTCTACTGTTACATATTTCATCTCTAAATGATCTCCTTATACCAAGAACATTCTAATCTCTATCAGTACTGTTACTTTCGCTATTACTAGTCTATTAAGTAAATTGGTCCACACTTTAACTTTTTTTTTTTTTCAAAGGTTATTGTTATTTTATGATTATTTTTTATTTTTTATTTATATTTATTATTTATATTTATATTATTATTTTATCTTTATTTGTAGTTATTTATTTGTTTCTAATTATTTATTGTAGTATTTCACAGTAGATAAATTAACTGACCATATTATCATCATCAGCTTTTTACTATTTAACATCCCCTAGTTGTCTCCAAGTTCTTTAAATTTTTTTTATTATTTTTTTTTTCTATCTTTCTTTGATCCTCCATTCTCCTCGTATATGTCTTATCCTTAAAAGAGTCTAATTATGGATACATGAATCTATGGCGTAAAACTATCATTCTACACAAAATTTAATTACATCCTAAGGTCATTGTGTCTTAGATTCCATTTTTCTGATTTTTCAATCTCTACTTAATTATTATAAGTTATCTTTGACCTTTATCCCTTTCCAAATGTTATTAAATCTTTATTTCATTCTATTTAGCACCTCGATCTAATTTTCGTACTTAATTCTTTAAAGCAGATTTTATATAAGTTTTCTTATACTTAGATTAACAAATAGTATTAATCCTTTCTACGTAACTCCCTACCTAGCTACATTAAATTCCTTTAATTTATTAAGTTTTCCTCCAGCATCCACATTCCTTTCCCCATTCATTCCCCATTTGTGATTTAAAGTTATTCATCATCTTCTACATTCATTTTATTATAATAGATTTATGAAATTAGTCTAACCCTTTAAGTATCCTACATGTGCTAGGATCTTACTTATATAATATCTAATGAAGTTATTACAAGCTAAACTTTCACCTTCTTCATTTATTTTTTTTTTTGATTATACCAACTATCCCTTAGTTACACATTAGTTCCATAAGTCTCTTATCAATTCATCTTTATAATAGATTCATAATTATTTCATGGTTTGTAATTTCTTTTATTAACCATTAATCAATTTTTTTTTCCATACTAATCAAATTTTAAATTCCAACTTTTGCCCAATTATTTACTAACCACTTTTAATTCTATTTTAAAACACCCAAAATCATACCACTTTTAGTTATTCTACCTCGCCTCAATATGACCTATCAAAATTTATGTTTCTTTACATTTACTCTTGTAGTTAAATTACCTTTGTCTTTTATTTTGCTTTAATTACTCCATTTAAATTTTGTATATTGAGATTTGCCCAATCAAGTATCTTTTCTTGTACTTAGACACAAATTATTGTTTCTACGTCTAACTCATTAATTATTCCAATAAGTCTCTATTCTCCTTAGTGTTATACTTAAGTAATTTCCAAATTTTCTCTTTTCACATCCTTAAGTTTCACCTCTATCTAGTATGATTATTTGTCCTAAATCCTCCTTTTCTAACCCTTAATTTCATTTAAATTACGATTTCCACTTTTTATTCCCTAACAGTAACAGTTCTAGAATTTATCTCTATCTTCATTGAAATGTTCATTCTAATTCATATTCTATACCATTTATTATTAAGTTATTATTATTAATTCCTATAGGCCTAATTTAGTCCTCGGGATAGACAAAATGATAATAAATCAAACATGCAAATATTATAAATAATTTAAATTGCAGAATCAAATAGATTTTTTTGACATGCCGACAGAACAATAAAACCAAGCAATTAATTGCAACTTCACAATAAAAACAATTTCCAATAAGCAAATAAAACATTTTTTTTTTTCAAATTGTGGTTCAAATAAACTCACTTTCTTAATGTCTTTAAAACTCCGAATTCTTTTCTAAATCATTTCAAATAATTTTCGAAGCAGTGTCTCTTGTCGAATCATGGTGTACTGCGTGATCAAGCTATTACACCAATTTCCAACTGATCTTCTGCTTCAAAATAAATGGAGGGGATTTAGCAAAACTCAATATTGATTTTATAAACGTCAGTTACCCAGACCTGTTTATAATTCACTATTATTTCTGTACTTTTAATTCTCGTCCAAAGTTTCATACAGATTTCCTTCCATCCTCGTGCACGATGCGTCCACTGGCACTAAAATGAAATTCAATCCAGACTACAACTCCTTTGTTGGTTACGGCCGATTCCAACATAGGAGCTCTATGTTTAATTTCCTATGTTCCGCAATTGATTCCTAAGGCCCAACTATGCTCTGATACCAACTTTGTCACGACTCATTTCCGTGGGCCGGACCGGCACTAGGACCTGGGTGGACTTAAGGCCCCCGAAGCCCGTAGTAAGCCTAACTTATTTAAATTTCACATTCTATTCATAATTATGGATTCAGGCCCATTACCTTATTATACATATGCATCCAAAATACAGTTCATATATTTAATATGGACTTTTATTAATTATTTACAACCCAACTGGAATACAATTGCGGAACTCTACCTTAAAATTGACATCGAAATTTCTATCTTAATAGGTCTTCTAGAATGAGTGTTTCAACTCCATAGGACTTTCCTTTCTTTCTATTACCTGGAAAAAAATAGGTAGGCAGGGGTGAGCGCCAAACTCAATGAGTAGGGTTAGATAACCCTCTCACCCCACACAATCACACAAATGTTGAAATATTTTATTTGATCACCGATTAATTTTATGATCACACAGATGCTAAAATATTTTATTAGTCACCGATTAATCTTATGATCATGCAGTGTCACACAAATGACAATACAGCAGCAATCTCAGTTATTATCACCTTCATTTAATCACATCACGTGGAAATTAGTCAGTGGAGTCACCGAAACCCGATGAGCCGTCCTCACACATGGCCCATCCACTCACACGTGCACCAGGGAGCCAATCCCCCATTCTGGCTGACCGGTATAATCCTCACATGACCGGTTCTCTGATTATTTTTCACTCTCATTTCATTTTTTTTTATCTCAATATATATATATATATATATATATATATATTCAATAATTACAATGTAGTGGTCCTTTGGACCACCAACTTCAGGCTCAATTCCTATAGCTTTAATATATAAAATTCATTATAAAGCAATGAATTCAGCTTTTAGTACCAAATATAAATTGCAACCTAAACTTGGAGAAACAAGATTTCTTCAAACAGATTTAACTAAAACCAACACGGTGATACCTAAAACCATCCAATGGAAGGATATAACTTTACCTGAAGAATGGATTTTGGAAGGGATAGTTCCCCCTCCAGAACAAGAAAAAGTAAAACCCAATGTCAATTTACAAAAAATTGAACAATTTGAAGATGGTAAAGTAACATTAAAATTTAATAGAAGTCAAAGCTCTAGGTATACAGGATCTTCATCTTCTGTGGTTACAGATGATGATAAACCAAAATTACCTTCAGTAATTTATGCACAATATAAAGAACTTGAACCTAAACCCCTTCTACAAATATTAGTAAAACCTCGATATTCTACTTCAGATTTACCCACTTCTAGTCAATCATTTAAAATGAAAGGAGTTGATTATATTAATTTAGTTCCACAGGCAGTTTATAACCCTGTTGACAATTACTTAAATCAACAATCCAATTTAGTAAATAATTCACCAGAATCACCAACAGCTTCAGCCATAACTGAAAATGTTAGTGAAATAAATCGAGAATTAAATGTTTTAACTAAAGAAGAAATAAATAAAGATCTTATAAAAGAAATTACTAAAACTAAAAATCTAATGAAGTTTAATAAAATATTCAAAAATCATGTTTATCTGTTTATCTCAAGAAATAGAATCTATGAATTAGACTCAAGAAAATCAGTCTCCGGCGCTTCGGCCATTCCACTAAGGCCTACAGCCCCTTCGGAACCCTCAGTCCAAGGCACTAATAGGACTAATGAAAATATAGTCCAGCCTATGTATAGTCAAAGAAGCCCAACTCCTTCGGATATGGGTTATTATAAAGAAAGTACATCTAAACCTTTTAAAATTATGGTTTTGGAAGATAATTGCTCTATTTTTGATAAATGGTTTAGTATGTCTTTCTCTGATAATGAACAAGCCTTTTGGCTTAAGAAATATCAAACTTATAAATCCTTACAAGGAACAAAAGAATTTTGTTCATTGTTACAACATATGTTTCTGTTAAAGAAAAAATCCTTTCCTGATTTTACTAATCAGCAGGTTATTGCTGGACTAACGTCCATGTATGCTACGTTTCATACCCCTCAGGGTGTTCTGAAACGCATCCATCCTCCTTTGGAACCCACTACGGTCCATATTGTCGCTCAGTCTGTTGACTGCGCTCCTTTTTCCCGGGGGGGAGAGGGAACCCCAATAGTCCAAAAACAATTAAATTTTACAAATATGCATTTATCTACTGTTGGAGATCAATTAAATCGTATTGAAAACCAATTACATACAGTGAAATCTACAGTAGGTCAAGAAGCATCTACTGATAAATTTTTAGCAAACTAGGCTCTGATACCAGGATGCGGCCCCAAGTATTACTTTTCTTTTTCTTCTTTTTTAGTGATTATTATAACATTTAAGAATGATACAATGTTATCATAAAAGGCTAATTTAAATATAGTTTCTTGACAATTACACTGTTTTGCTTGTTGGTCATAGTATGGTTGAGAATGAAGCTCGTAATGATCCTTAGCTAAACAGATTTTAGCTTCTATAATTTTTTCTTTAAAGAATTGAATTTGAGCAGTATTAGATAAATCAATTAAAGATAATTTATCAACACAAGAAGGAATGTATGACATAAATAACACTTACTTGAGGAAGACAAAATCTCTCTTTAATAATATTGCACGCCAAACCGAGATCACCAAGCTGATAATCAATTTGTACAATTTGATCGTGGAGACGATCAATGGTTTCGTAAATAAAATCTAAATTACACTCTAGTTTTTTAGCTGGAGAGCACACTATATTACACTCACACAAAGTGGGAATGGTTTCCAGGTTTACACACCTTTTTTACAAGAGAGAGAGAGAGAGAGAAGTCTAATGCTTAGCTTCAATTTTTTCCGATATCCTTCTAGCTACATAGCTAGCCTATTTATACATAAAGATGTCTTTTTCTTGCTTAGGGAAGAGAGCATTATCTTTTAAGCAAGTGGGAGACAGAAAGGGACGTATTATCTGTGCTGAGAGGGACGCCTTATCTTGCTAAGAGGGACATCTTATCTTGCTTGAGAAAGATGCTTTTTCTTTGAGAGACATTATTTTCTTTTCATGCTTTTGATGATAGTGGAGCACTTAAC
This sequence comes from Jatropha curcas, assembly GCF_041381405.1. NCBI lineage: Eukaryota > Viridiplantae > Streptophyta > Magnoliopsida > Malpighiales > Euphorbiaceae > Jatropha > Jatropha curcas. The sequence continues at coordinate 21,326,875 of NC_143159.1, forward strand.
TTTTCTTTAGTGCGGATAAGAATGCTTTTTACTATAGTTAGTGGCGCATTAAGCTTTTCTTTAGAGATTCGTTTTTTATCTCTACAAGGATTCTGTCATCTCATCGACAAAATCATCTGAGTCAGAGGAATCATGATCGAGAGGAATCTTTTCTTTTCCTTTTGATGACGATGGTTCATCACCTTCTAGCGCTTTAAAGAGTTGTTTCTTTATTTCTTCTTTAGACATATTTTTAAACATATCTTTAAATAATTCGGATAACTTAATTGGTGAAGTAACTTCATCAGATAACTTCATTTGCGATTTTAAAGGACTTTGTTTTTTAGAAAAATTTATTAGTCCTTTATTGGCATATATAGCTGGATGATTAAAAAAGTTGCATTTATCCCACCAGCGTACAAGAACTCGTCGAGCAAGCCAAGGAATGGAAATAGGAGCATCATCCCATTTCTTTAGATGCTTTATAATAATGGCATAGTCCCATTTTAAGATCCATGGAATTTTATAAGCCATAGCAAATCTCAGCATAGGATTAGAAAGCGTTCTGTTCAAGTCTTTGAATTGTTCATAAATGGTTCTGACTTTATCAGGCATGGCAACGGGATTTAAACCCCAATTAAAGAACCATTCTTCAAACCAAAGGGGAACAGACCAGTCTTCTTTAGCAAGGTTAAATGTGATAAACCAGCTAAATTTTCTCTGTTTATTTTCATAACAGAGTGCATATTTCCAGGCATCGATATAATCAAAATAATTAAATATCGAGGCCTTACCTGATGAAGGTCTTTCTGTTGAAAGAGGTCTGGGCCCCAATCTTCTTGAGCAAATATACGTTTAATAATGAATTTGCTATAAGCCCATTCACCTTCATTTCCGCGAATTACCGGTGATAAAATGACAGAACCGGTCGCTTCTAGAATTGCCTAATAATATCTAAAATCTTTAGGCAATTGGGGATGAGTGCAGTGATTTTTCATATAGATTCGAATTACTTCTTCTATGTCCATAACACTTTGTTCTTGAGTTAATGGACATAAGAAATAATTACTGATATTCAATAAGGGAAGACCATCTTCATTTTTCCCTAAGACACTGGCTTCATAAGCGTCTTGACGAGGTTTATCTGGATTCTGAGATTCAGAAGAAGAGACCTCAATCTTTCTTTTTGAACTCATTGACTGATCTGTTTCCTGTTAGAAATTCACGAGTAAGAAAATCAGGTAGCGAATTAGTATCTCCTTTGATAAATTCAATATCAAAATCGAAAACAGATAAAATTGCCTGCCAACGAGCAAAGATTTGTTTTGATGCTAAATTTTTAACATCTTTAAATAAAATATCTTTAGCACTTTTGCAGTCCACACGTATTAAAAATCTTTGATTTAATAAATCAGATTCAAATTTTTGGACGCAAAGTACTATGGCGAGAATTTCTTTCTTTACTGTGGAATAATTGACTCTTGGGCCAACCCATATACCACTAGTGAATCTAACTAAAGTTTCTTTATCTTTTAGCCGTTGTTTTAGAATACCGCCATATCCAATATTGGAGGCATCTGTCTCTACTATTTTAAAAGCATCAGGATGGGGTATAGCTAAACACGGAATTGTTTTTACTTTTGTTTTTATTTTCTTTACAGCTAAGGTATGTTCCTCTGTCCATACAGGTGGAACTTTCTTTAGCCGTTCAAATAATGGCTTCGCATCTTGAGCCATTTGAGGATAGAAGTCGCTCACATAATTGAGACTTCCAAGAAATCGTTGAAGCTGATTTTTATCTTTAATTGCATTAGGAAATTTATCAGCAAATTCTATAGCGCGATTAATTGGTATAATAGAGCGGTTAGCAATATTATGACCAAGAAACCGAATATCTGTTTGAAATAATTTCATCTTCTTTGCAGAAACTACCAGTCCATTAGTAGTAGCTGTTTTGATGAAACTTTCCAAATGTTTGAAGTGTTGCTCAATATTTTCTGAAAAGATCAACACATCATCAATGTAAACAATAGAAAATAAAGTATAAGGATTAAAGATATCATTCATTATCTTTTGGAATTCAGAGGGAGCATTCTTTAGACCGAACGGCATTACGTTCCATTCGTATTGACCAAATGGGACTGTAAAAGCAGTTTTATATCGGTCTTGCTCATTTATTTGTATCTGCCAATATCCAGACTTCATATCAAATTTTGAGAAGATATTAGAAGAGTAAAGTCTATTTAATAAATCTCTTTTATTAGGTAATGGATACCTAATCCAGCGTAATGCCTTATTAAGTGGTTTGTAATTAATGACAAGTCTTGGAACACCACGTTCCAATTCTGCATTATTTTCCACATAAAAGGCAGCACAGCTCCATGGGCTTTGGCTAGGCCTTATTAGCCCTTTCTTTAACAGAGATTCAATTTCTGTTTTGCATATTTCAAGATGGCGAGGACCCATTGCAATGGGCCGGGCCTTCGTCGGAATTTTCTTTTCATTGAAATCCGGCTCATAGGGCAAGGTGACAATATGTTTCTTTCGGGCCCAAAAGGCTATTGGATTTTTAGAACAAATTGTAGATTCTATTTTCTTTTGTAGTTCTTTAATTTGAGGTTGATATTGGGTTTGTAGTTTTTCTTGTATTTCTTTACCCTTAAGTTCTTGAGATAAAGAGGAGATAAATTTATTTTTATTTTTTAATGTATTCTTTATGACATCTATTTCTTTAACACCTGGTTGTGTAATAAAGTGGAAGGTAATTTCTTGACCTTCTAATTCTGTCGTAATACCCTTTTCTGATATTTTCTTAATTGGATATAGCATATGTAAAAAAGGATTTCCAAGAATTACCGGGTGTGATAATCCTTTTACCATGATGAATGGCAATTGGAAGCATATCCCTTTATTACAAATAGCTGTATTTTGGAGTTTGTACTTTACTCCCATTTTACTACCATCAGCTGTATTTAGTTCTTCTACTGTTTTTTCAAAGTAGCGAGATGGTACTAAGCCTTCATTAATACAATTCAGATCAGCACCTGAATCGATTAAAGCTATTGTTTCAAAGATAAATTCTTTCTGAACAACAATAGTGACTTTAGTGTGCCACTTTTGAGTAATAACACGATCCACTAAGTTCACGTATTGTAATTCATTAATTTCAATAGTTGTCATTGGTTGAGTTTCTAATTCATTAAACTCAATTTCATCTTTATTTAATAATTCGAGAAAAACAACTCGTTCTTTTAACTGATGTAACTCAGTTTTGAGTTGATTGATTTCGCTTCTTAATTCTTTAAGCGTCGGCTCTCGATTCGCCTTTGTAGCTTTGATTTTCTCAAAGATTTCTTGAATATTATAACTAGTTTGTTTTTCTTCTAATTTCTTTAGAAGTGGAGTTTGTTGTGATGTTGATGTTGATGGTCTGTCATCTTGTAGAGCTAGATAGTTTTCTAGCTGTTCTCGTTTCTTTCTTTCTTCTGGAATTTGATCAATTAAATCCAGAATAAAGGTATCCTTCTTTGTGAGAACACATAGACCATTCATTGCACAAAGAGATTTATAATAATCGCATTGGCCATCACAATTTTCTTTATCCGATATTTCTTTTTCGGATTCTTTGGAGGTGTAGTCAATAGCATTGATGTCATTTTCTAATTCTGAATCAGTTTCAGTAATAAATAATTTTTGTAAAGAATTCTTTAGCTCTTCATCAATAGTTAGAGCTTGTATCTGTTGTTTCATGCGACACCGATTAGCATAGTGGCCTATCCGACCACACTTGTAACAGGCTATTTGAGATTTATCTTTAGGTGTTGTAGCTCTCCTAGGTTTAGGGGTTCTAGAGGTTTTCTGTTTGGATTTTTCTCGTCTTTCTGACCTATAAGGTTTTTCATAATATTTTTGTTTTCTTCTAGGTCGAAATGACTTCTTTTGTTTTTCTCTTCTTGACCCAGTTTTCCAAATGGGTTCATAACCAAACTGTTCACAAAAGGTTCCTAACATTCTTTTACCTGTCAGTTTTTCTTTTTTCATCTATCTATGTATTTTTATTTCATTACATAGAGCTAATCCTTCAGTTATGACTTCAGAGGCTAATTCCCCATATGTATAGGTATTGTAGGGAATTATACCATTATTTCTTTCACGTAGTTTACTCCGTACTCGCTCAGCAAATAAGCTTGGGAGACCAGAGATAAACTTTTCTTTCCAGAAGTCGTATTGACCGTCTTCTCTTGATAGTACAGCTATCAAAAAGACGTCTTTGTACCACTTAAATTGAGACATGTCAGGACAGCGTAAATTCATTAGCTGTTCATGAGACTTATCAAGATGCATAGTTGTTGAACCAATGAAATGTAAACCAATAGTATATAATAAAGTATTTACTGCTTGTGGTATATACCTTATCTGTTTTTGTTGGTTTTCATCTTGATATTCTTCAGGTTTCGTAGCGTTTTCAATTTGATCTTTACCTTCTTGCGTTAGCGAGAAGTCCCACCAACCTTTTAGTTGGCCGACAAAGCCCGCAACTATGGCTTGTTTTATGCCTTTATCAGTATTGCCACGTAATTTACAGGCAGTAGCATACATAGTCATGTATTGTAAAACATTCTTTATCTGATATTCAGATAGACCATCTATATTCCATTCAACAATAGATTGACCATCATAAGATACATAATTAAATGATGGATCCTCATATTGCATGTTAATAGGGGATGGTCTAGAATAATATGGTTTCACATCAACGATTCCTTTTGCTCGAGGATAGGCAATTCTATTAATTTCATTAGCTTCTTTTAAGCTTGATTCGAGCTGTATTATTTCTTGATCTAGATTATCAGATTCATCTTTATCTGATTCTGTTGGTATTGTTAAAGGTGCTAAATCTTTTCCTTTAACCGATAACTTGGCTAAACGTTTTGTTATTTCTTCTACGACATCGTCTTTGGGTGAGGCCAAAGTAAAGTTTTCAGGGTGTGTAGAAGGTTTAAACAAAACAGCCTTTTCTTGACTTCCAATTTTAGAAGTAGATGCTTCTTGACCTACTGTAGATTTCACTGTATGTAATTGGTTTTCAATACGATTTAATTTATCTCCAACAGTAGATAAATGCATATTTGTAAAATTTAATTGTTTTTGGACTATTGGGGTTCCCTCTCCCCCCCGGGAAAAAGGAGCGCAGTCAACAGACTGAGCGGCAATATGGACCGTAGTGGGTTCCAAAGGAGGATGGATGCGTTTCAGAACACCCTGAGGGGTATGAAACGTAGCATACATGGACGTTAGTCCAGCAATAACCTGCTGATTAGTAAAATCAGGAAAGGATTTTTTCTTTAACAGAAACATATGTTGTAAAAATGAACAAAATTCTTTTGTTCCTTGTAAGGATTTATAAGTTTGATATTTCTTAAGCCAAAAGGCTTGTTCATTATCAGAGAAAGACATACTAAACCATTTATCAAAAATAGAGCAATTATCTTCCAAAACCATAATTTTAAAAGGTTTAGATGTACTTTCTTTATCATAACCCATATCCGAAGGAGTTGGGCTTCTTTGACTATACATAGGCTGGACTATATTTTCATTAGTCCTATTAGTGCCTTGGACTGAGGGTTCCGAAGGGGCTGTAGGCCTTAGTGGAATGGCCGAAGCGCCGGAGACTGATTTTCTTGAGTCTAATTCATAGATTCTATTTCTTGAGAATCTAAGTGACACAGTGCCATCAGGGGTTGTGTCTATAGTATCAATCTCAGTAGACCTAGCTTGAGAAGGTGGTACTGCCTCTTCAAGTAACCATTGTTCAGGTAATTGAACCTGATCCCATTGAATTGCTTTTGGGACTACCATGTTACCTTTCACAAGATTGGTAACAAATAAAGTAGTAAATCCCTTTGGGATGGTTATTCTTGCAGTATCAGTTTTTAAATTAGGCACCACAGTGTTCATAGCTTTATAATGCACTCGATATATTAAAATAATATTTTCAGAACCAGGTAGCATTTCATAACCTGAGTTTTGAATATCAAGTGATAAAGCATTCATTAAATGAGGGTCTGATAGAGATAAAGTGAGGTTTGGGTAACTAGAGAAATAAATTGGACCTTCACAAAGAGAAGATTCAATTATTCCTAATAGCGAATCATGAAACCTCAGATGTCGTTTATCTCGTAAACATACTACAGCAGCAGTGTTCAGTCCTAATCTTGTGGCTGGTTTTAAAGCAACTTGAACCATACCAACATGCAAAAAATTATATTTTTCTTTATGTTTTGTAATTAATTCATGACAAAACAAACTAAACGATTGTAAACCTTCATGTATAGGAACAGCTTGTTCCACAGTTTTAACAACATAATCAGATTTAAATAAAAAATTTGTGTTACTTTTATATATCATATTGGAATCAACTTTAGGTAAAGTCCAATTATCTAAATTATTTTCTATATCAGATGCTAATAAAATTTCTTTATTTTTTCTCGTTTTAGAAGAAAAAGAAGAATGAGCAGTTCCTAAAGAACGCGAGCTAGCACTTCGAGTTAATCCACTAAATAATTTATCCATGAGGAAGATCACTGTCAACAACGGATTACGCCTTACTGGCCCCAACAATGCCTATCCACGGCTACCAAGGGCACTTACGTATCAAGGCAACGCGACTTAAGTCTCTAAGAGACCGGGTTTCACTTCCAAACTGATAAATTTTTAGCAAACTAGGCTCTGATACCAGGATGCGGCCCCAAGTATTACTTTTCTTTTTCTTCTTTTTTAGTGATTATTATAACATTTAAGAATGATACAATGTTATCATAAAAGGCTAATTTAAATATAGTTTCTTGACAATTACACTGTTTTGCTTGTTGGTCATAGTATGGTTGAGAATGAAGCTCGTAATGATCCTTAGCTAAACAGATTTTAGCTTCTATAATTTTTTCTTTAAAGAATTGAATTTGAGCAGTATTAGATAAATCAATTAAAGATAATTTATCAACACAAGAAGGAATGTATGACATAAATAACACTTACTTGAGGAAGGCAAAATCTCTCTTTAATAATATTGCACGCCAAATCGAGATCACCAAGCTGATAATCAATTTGTACAGTTTGATCGTGGAGACGATCAATGGTTTCGTAAATAAAATCTAAATTACACTCTAGTTTTTTAGCTGGAGAGCACACTATATTACACTCACACAAAGTGGGAATGGTTTCCAGGTTTACACACCTTTTTTACAAGAGAGAGAGAGAGAGAGAAGTCTAATGCTTAGCTTCAATTTTTTTCCGATATCCTTCTAGCTACATAGCTAGCCTATTTATACATAAAGATGTCTTTTTCTTGCTTAGGGAAGAGAGCATTATCTTTTAAGCAAGTGGGAGACAGAAAGGGACGTATTATCTGTGCTGAGAGGGACGCCTTATCTTGCTAAGAGGGACATCTTATCTTGCTTGAGAAAGATGCTTTTTCTTTGAGAGACATTATTTTCTTTTCATGCTTTTGATGATAGTGGAGCACTTAACTTTTCTTTAGTGCGGATAAGAATGCTTTTTACTATAGTTAGTGGCGCATTAAGCTTTTCTTTAGAGATTCGTTTTTTATCTCTACAAGGATTCTGTCATCTCATCGACAAAATCATCTGAGTCAGAGGAATCATGATCGAGAGGAATCTTTTCTTTTCCTTTTGATGACGATGGTTCATCACCTTCTAGCGCTTTAAAGAGTTGTTTCTTTATTTCTTCTTTAGACATATTTTTAAACATATCTTTAAATAATTCGGATAACTTAATTGGTGAAGTAACTTCATCAGATAACTTCATTTGCGATTTTAAAGGACTTTGTTTTTTAGAAAAATTTATTAGTCCTTTATTGGCATATATAGCTGGATGATTAAAAAAGTTGCATTTATCCCACCAGCGTACAAGAACTCGTCGAGCAAGCCAAGGAATGGAAATAGGAGCATCATCCCATTTCTTTAGATGCTTTATAATAATGGCATAGTCCCATTTTAAGATTCATGGAATTTTATAAGCCATAGCAAATCTCAGCATAGGATTAGAAAGCGTTCTGTTCAAGTCTTTGAATTGTTCATAAATGGTTCTGACTTTATCAGGCATGGCAACGGGATTTAAACCCCAATTAAAGAACCATTCTTCAAACCAAAGGGGAACAAACCAAAAGATCTTATAAAAGAAATTACTAAAACTAAAAATCTAATGAAGTTTAATAAAATATTCAAAAATCATGTTTTTGAAGATTTAAAGGAAGAATATTTAAACCACCAACTTCAGACCCAAACGAAAATTAAATTTTTAGATTGGTTTTCAAAAGATAATAAAAGTTTAAATCCTATAACAATTCGTGATAAAAAGACCTGAATGGATAGTAAATGAAAGGACAATTCAGAGTGATTTTCCTCCTAAAACCATTAGTAAATTAAAATATCAAGACAATGAGATAGTATGTGCACCATATAAAAGAGCTAGAGAAAATGATTCTCATAAAAAACTAATTGAACAAAATAATTTTAGTAATGCTAGTTTAATTTGCTTAAATACACAATTAAAAAGGATAGAACATTTACTTCAAGATAAACCACTAATAACTGAACAAGTAAAAGGTAAAGAAATTGTAAAATCTCATATGTTTAAACCATATCAAATTTCTAAATCTAGTCAAAAGGAATTAAATTCTAAATTTCTAGGAACTCTTAAAAATCAACTTAGTCAACTTGAGTTACGTTCAGCATCTACTGCACAAGTCGCTCCTGATACACCTCAAGCTTCTAAGAATATCAATCTTATAGAAATAACTTCCAATTCTGATGTCAGTGAACCTGACTCAGATGATGCTAAACAATTTATAACTAATATAACCCATAGAGAGTTAGTCTCTAAGGCTCCAGATTTAGGAATAATTGATAAACCTCCATATGTATCCCAATTTCATTATAATGCTAACACATTATATGAATGGAATATAGATGGATTATCTGAATATAAAATCTTAAGTATTTTGCAACAAATGACAATGGCTGCGAATGCTTATAAAACTCAGTCACCCATATCAGATAAAGCAGTAGCTGAAATCCTTATTGCAGGATTTACAGGACAATTAAAAGGATGGTGGGATTATCATCTCACTGAAAAACAACAGTCAGATATTTTAAATTCTGTTCAAGTAAATGATGAGGATGAACCCCTATATGATGAACATGGTGAGCCAATTCAGGATGCTGTTGCAACCTTAATACTCACTATTTCATTACATTTTATAGGAGATCCATCCTATATAAAAGATAAAAATGCGGAACTCTTAAGTAATTTAAAATGTAAACAATTAAGTGATTTCCAATCTTATAAAACCTCTTTCCTTACTCGATTAATGTTAAGGGAAGATTCAAATCAAGCTTTTTGGAAAGAAAAATTCTTAGCTGGTTTACCTTATTTTTTAGGGGAAAGAGTTAGGAATTATATAAAACAACAATATGGTAATCCAATTCCATATAATAAATTAACTTATGGTCAATTAATTAGTATAATCCAAAAAGAAGGATTGCAAATTTGCCAAGACTTAAAACTTCAAAGAACCTTAAAATATGAGTTGAAAAAGACTAAACAAGAATTAGGAAGTTTTTGTAAACAATTTGATTATGGTATAACATCTACACAACAAGATCGACCGAATCTAAGCACTAATTAATAAATATACTGAATGGGATGAAATAAGTAAAAGATCTATTTAAATCTAAATCATATATAATAATTACAACTGTCCGATTTAATTCATTTATAATAATATGTATGTATTGCATTTTAAAGTACGATACGTGGCATTATTATACCAAGAAGATGACTAATAAATAGTCCTTTGGACCAGTAGCCCGCACTTCTGGGTTTCCAGCCTATATATCAATACTTATTATTTTCAATTTATAAATCAACATGCAAAACAAATTTCTGATGTGGAAGATCAGACTAGGCTGCATTCACAGAGCATACTTATAATCAACAGACAACACAATAAAGAATTTATTGAATATTTATCAATTAACTCAACCAATTTTAATTGATTTTATTTTAATTAAGGTTGAGGGTTCCTGCAACCTTAGCCTGGGATCCCCAGAACTAAGTAAGAGTGTGGAGGGAGAAGAGAAAGGTGTCGTAAACACGGACTTAGAAAGTAGCAGTTTATAAATTTAAACAAATAATTTTATTTAAATACAAATTTAAAATACAATTTATACTTACAAGTATGTTGTTTTACAAACAGACTTCGAACTTGGAATCCTTACTAAAGAACTTGAGAATGGAGAGAGGAATAGGAGAGTTGAGAGTATTACAATGTTAAACTTAAGTTAGGTTCTGCCTTTCACAAAAGAATAGGCTCCCTTTAAATAGAAAATAAAAGAATCTTTTACTATTTAACTTTTACTATTCATGAATAGTATTTGGTCTGCCACCTAATTTTGAACAGTGTTGACTTTTTACTGTAGATGAACAGTGGATTGTCTGCCACCGAATCTTGACTTTTACTGTTGAAATAGTACTTTGGCTTTTCCTGTAGAAACAGTAGTTTGGCCTTTACTGTTGGATGGTGAAATAAGGTTCCACCTGCCTTGTTTTATATGGAGTCCGAACAAGATGAGGATAATGATAATCCTTTCTTTACTTTTCTTTTTATCTTGTCGGCTTTCTTTTTCTTTTTCTTTATTTTTTCTTTTCTTTCTTTTTCTTTAGCTTTAGCTTTACTTTTAATTTTTACAACAGATAAGGATTCATCACTATCTTCAGAGGATGAGTTGGAGGTATCCGAGGAAGATGATGATATTTTACCTTTGCCTTTATGAGCTGTCTTGGTCGATGATTGACTTGAAGACGCTGCTTGAATTTTACTGGATGAAAGTTTTACCTGTGGATCTGAACTGGTAGAAAGTAATTGGAACATTTCTTCACAGATCAGTTTATACTCCTCAGGAGTTTTTGCTGCAGCTAACCTGGCTTGACACTTAGCTTTTTGAATCCCAAAATCAGGGTTTTCTGGTAAAGCAAGTGTTTTAGCATAAGTTAAGGTTTTAAGGGATGATGAACTGGCCTTTTTACTGGTGATCCATTGACTGATTTTAAGTTGGGTAGTGGAGTTTTTGAATGATCCCCACCATTTTATCTTGTGACATTTTACTATCATTGGTATTTGAGTACCAGGAATATACTGATAATCAAAAAACCATTGGTATACCCATGGTGTGAAGAAGGTCATACTATAGTACATCAACAATGGTATATGGGCTTCTTCAGGAGTAGGTTTATAATTGGTTTTAAAATAGTGATATAATGAAAGGATTTCTGGGGTAATAATGTCTTCAGAAATTTCTCTTGATTGCCACCACTTTTTAAACCAATTGGGAATTTTTAAATCTTTACGAATATTTTGGTCAAAATAAATTAACCAAGAATGAGTATGAGTTGGGTTTTGAATACAAAAAACCTTTTCCCATGCCTTTTTATAATCAAATTAATTATAAGTAGGATGATAGTTAGAAAGAGTTTTAAATCTAACAGGAGTATATAAAGAAGATACGGGCCAATCCTTAGGATGGATGACGCGTTTTATTTGAAGAGAAGAGTATGAAGTAACTGTTTTATGTTGAGTATCAAACGTATGTTTGATTTTTACCGAACCAGTATCTACTAAAATATTATGGTAGTATTCCTGAGGTTTTGAAGGGTCCGTTGGGACAAAATACCAATGCTCAGAATAATATTTGTGAATAACTTGCCAAGGATTGATGTCAGTATACCCATCCTCAACTTCAATTTCATAATCATATACATTTTTTACAAACCATTTATGTATACTAGAAGTAAATGATAATTGGCTTTTTGGCAAAGCCACAGCCTTCAACGGATTTGATAACTCTTTACCATCTACCGTTTGAGATGGAGTAGCCGTATCATGAGCGGATACGATCGCTTTAGGTTGAGAACTCATACCTGGACCCTCTGTGGAAGAGGATGCTATACTTTGTAGCGCCTTTACTATTTCTGGAGATTTAATAAGTTCTTCAATCCATTGTTGAAGGTTTTTAGTGGGGTCTGGTTTACTGGTAAGGGGTTTACTAAGGTCTCGCTCTGATACCAAAGTCTAACTAGAGATCGACCGAATCTAAGCACTAATTAATAAATATACTGAATGGGATGAAATAAATAAAAGATCTATTTAAATCTAAATCATATATAATAATTACAACTGTCCGATTTAATTCATTTATAATAATATGTATGTATTGCATTTTAAAGTACGATACGTGGCATTGTTATACCAAGAAGATGACTAATAAATAGTCCTTTGGACCAGTAGCCCGCACTTCTGGGTTTCCAGCCTATATATCAATACTTATTATTTTCAATTTATAAATCAACATGTAAAACAAATTTCTGATGTGGAAGATCAGACTAGGCTGCATCCACAGAGCATATTTATAATCAACAGACAACACAATAAAGAATTTATTGAATATTTATCAATTAACTCAACCAATTTTAATTGATTTTATTTTAATTAAGGTTGAGGGTTCCTGCAACTTTAGCCTGGGATCCCCAGAACTAAGTCAGAGTGTGGAGGGAGAAGAGAAAGGTGCCGTAAACACGGACTTAGAAAGTAGCAGTTTATAAATTTAAACAAACAATTTTATTTAAATACAAATTTAAAATACAATTTGTACTTACAAGTATGTTGTTTTACAAACAGACTTCGAACTTGGAATCCTTACTAAAAAACTTGAGAATGGAGAGAGGAATAGGAGAGTTGAGAGTATTACAATGTTAAACTTAAGTTAGGTTCTTTGAAGTTTTAAGTCTTGACAAATTTGCAATCCTTCTTTTTGGATTATACTAATTAATTGACCATAAGTTAATTTATTATATGGAATTGGATTACCATATTGTTGTTTTATATAATTCCTAACTCTTTCCCCTAAAAAATAAGGTAAACCAGCTAAGAATTTTTCTTTCCAAAAAGCTTGATTTGAATCTTCCTTTAACATTAATCGAGTAAGGAAAGAGGTTTTATAAGATTGGAAGTCACTTAATTGTTTACATTTTAAATTACTTAAGAGTTCCGCATTTTTATCTTTTATATGGGATAGATCTCCTATAAAATGTAATGAAATAGTGAGTATTAAGGTCGCAACAGCATCCTGAATTGGCTCACCATGTTCATCATATAGGGGTTCATCCTCATCATTTACTTGAACAGAATTTAAAATATCTGACTGTTGTTTTTAGTGAGATGATAATCCCATCATCCTTTTAATTGTCCTGTAAATCCTGCAATAAGGATTTCAGCGACTGTTTTATCTGATATGGGTGACTGAGTTTTATAAGCATTCGCAGCCATTGTCATTTGTTGCAAAATACTTAAGATTTTATATTCAGATAATCCATCTATATTTCATTCATATAATGTGTTCGCATTATAATGAAATTGGGATACATATGGAGGTTTATCAATTATTCCTAAATCTGGAGCCTTAGAGACTAACTCTCTATGGGTTATATTAGTTATAAATTGTTTAGCATCATCTGAGTCAGGTTCACTGACATCAGAATTGGAAGTTACTTCTATAAGATTGATATTGTTAGAAGCTTGAGGTGTATCAGGAGCGACTTGTGCAGTAGATGCTGAACGTAACTCAAGTTGACTAAGTTGATTTTTAAGAGTTCCTAGAAATTTAGAATTTAATTCTTTTTGACTAGATTTAGAAATTTGATATGGTTTAAACATATGAGATTTTACAATTTCTTTACCTTTTACTTGTTCAGTTATTAGTGATTTATCTTGAAGTAAATGTTCTATCCTTTTTAATTATGTATTTAAGCAAATTAAACTAGCATTACTAAAATTATTTTGTTCAATATATATATATATATATATATATATATATACACATAAACCAACAGGAGGCAACTCGGTGGTCTCCATCCAGTCCAGATCATCAAGTGCTCACAACAGGAGGCCACCCTACGGGCTTCAATCAAACCTAGATTATCAGAATCCAACAACAAGAAGCCATCCTGTGGTTAACGGTAACGGTAACGGTAGGTGCACATGGGGGCGCCGATCTCCCATTTACCCGGCTAACAGTAATCAGATCAGGATCCATATAACAGTAACAGTATATAACGGTAACGGTAATCATAATCAGGATCCATATAACGGTAACGGTCTCACAAACCCATGGTGACCCACTTCATCCCAATTCCACACAAACAAGGCACAGCAATATCACATCACAAGTAATCAAGCAATATTTAATATCAACAAATAATGCATCACAATATGGCAATAATGCATGATAAAATTTAACCGTGAATGCATGAATGCAGGCGGATGAGGCGAATTATCTAACACTACTCACAGTTTTTGTTGTCCTTAAAAGGACTGCCTTTCTTATTGTGCGCTCTCAGCCTTTGTCTTCACAGTCCGAAACTTTATAAGTATCTATATAATAAGAAAATTCTACATAAGAATTCTAATTTGGAAAATGCAGTTTACATTCATTTATTTGTTTTCATTTATTTATTTTCGTTACTCGTCGGTTCACTAACTTATCAAACTAAACTGTATATCTATAGTGCATCTTTATTTGATTTATTTCTTCTAATTTATTCGTTAAGTAAAACGTCTAATTATTCGGTAATTAATATTTTATGATAATACTAATCAAAATATTAATATGATTAATAATAATAATATTAATAATGATAATACAATTGATCATATAATATTCATAACGTTAATAACTTTAGTCGGTATTTAATTTACTGAACTATATATAAATTCATTCTTCTTGTTTATTTATTTATTTGTTTATTTATCACTCTCATAATCTTATTCTATATTTTTAATTTCTATGAATAATTTAAAGTATTTTAATTTCTAAAATAAAATTTATTTTCTACTGACTTTTCGGCAGCATCCCCCCTCAAAATTGGATTATCCACCTGTTAAAATGTCAACATTATATCAATTAATTCCAAACCACATAGCCCATCCATCAGGCAATCAATCCAATCAATAAATCCTATCCTCCACATTTTCCCGTACCAACATACATTTATAAATTTTCTTTAATTCCATATACTCGACTTATCTGACTCTTCAATTAATTTAGTTTAATATCGTATTAAATTTTAACTAAATATTTTTATTAAATTAATAAATCAACACTACTTACTTTTAATTTAACTAAGCAATAGATCAATACTAAAATTAAATTAAATTAATTAATCAAAATTGCTAAAATAAATTAACTAATCAAGATTACTAACATTAATTTAATCAACTAAAATTACTAAGTTAATTTATACCCAAAATTACTAAATTAATTAACTACAAATAATAAAATTAATTTCATTAATTAATATTACTTAACTCCTATAATAATATTAATCAACTACGATAATAAAATTAATTAACTACAATAATAAAATTAATTCAAGTAATTAAAATTATTAAAATTAATTTTTTGTTACCCCAAAATATAATTTCTGTCAAAATTGTGCTAGATCGGAAACTTGTTTGTGCCGGATCCGAGTTACATGCGTCGGAAGTGCCGGATCCAACTGACAATGGCAATGGAAGGCGATGGCGGCGCGATCTGGTGGTTGAAGACTCACTGGAGCTGCAGCAGGCTGGCGATGGCGCGACGAGGTGGAGGAGCAAGCGGTGGCGAGCGGCTCTGCTGCAACAAGAAGCGGCGGCTCTGCGTTGCCTCTGTCTCGCCAAGAACGCAGGCCCTAGGAAAGCAAAAATGAAAGAAGAAAGGAAGAGAAAAGAAAGAAGAGAAAGAAGAAGAAGAAGAGAAGAGGAGGTGGTGGTGCGGTGGTGGGCTGGAGGTGGCGCAAAAACGGTCTGGGGATGAGTAGGCTGGCTAGAGATAAAGGATGAGAGGGTTTCTGGAAGGTTTGGGTTGGTTCGGTCCGATTCCGGTTCGATTCAACCCAAATCTTGATTTTTAATTGGTTTTCGAATTTTTAAATCGATTTTCGGTTTGGTTTATCACTGTACAAATTATTAATTTGCATTTAATTAATTAAACTCATTTCCAGGCTGTCGATTTATTAAATTTAAATGGAAAATCTTTGAAAATAAAAATTTGGGTTCTTTCAATAATAAATTTAATTAATATTTATTAATTTTTTTTGTTAAATTATTATGTTAAGTGTATTTAGAAAATAAAAACAAACGAATTTTCGCTGAGAATTTATTCTAAATATAATTTTATATAATTCAATTAAATTCTTTATTTTAATTTATAACATACCAAACAAAGGAAATTCATTTGCAAATGAATTCTACATCCATAATTCATTTGTTTCAAATATAGTATAAATAAATATTGATCAAATAACAAAAATCATAATCACGTCTTATTTAAAACCATGAAACATTACATAGAGAGTATTATTATTTTAGGGTTATTCCATTTAATGATAGATCATAATTAATTATCAGGCCATTAATTTAATATTCCTCTCAAAAACTAATTATTTGACAAAGGTAATCACTATCATTGTCCTTTTTAATTTGAAAATTCTAATCAAATTAAGTGAAACATTATTCAAATCATTAGAAAATAACTCCCTAATAGAATTTGAGATAATGCTTTTTTTAAAAAAATTTAAAATTAAAGAATCATGAACTGTCATTCGTAGCAACCTTTTACTTATCAAAATTTATTTCTTATTGATGACAAGTGTTTGACTTTCTAATAAACAGTTGTTTAGTAAGAGTGCAATCACGTCAAGTTTTATATTCTGTTTGGATGAAGATTATTTTTTAAGGAATCAAAATAGCTATGGCAAACAATATTATATTGTTTGGAAGAAAAGAAAAAATAACGAAGAAAGGAAAAATTAATATATTTTCTTACCTGACCCACATAGATAGAATCTCTTCAATTTGGAGAGAAAATAATGGTGGAAAGCAGGAATTTCTCATATTTTTATGCAATTACTAAATACTCCAACTTTTATTTTTATTTTTGCAATTGAATTAGATTCAGTAGAGGATATGATTTTTTTTTCTTTTTTTCTCTTTGTGATTAAATTTGTTTTGTATTTTGATATTTTTATTTTGATTTACATTGATTTTTGTTTACTCAAGTTGCCTTTAATATTTTTATATTAATTAAATAATTACACAATATAATTAAGGTATTAAGTTAAATTAGATTGATATTGCGTCCATTTTTTTTATCAAAGAGGGAAAAAATAGGATATATTGTTAAAAGGATAAGAGAGGTTAAAATGGTAAAATGTCAATAATAACACTTTTTCGTCTATAATTTTACCTTTTCCAGACAAAGGAAAATAAATTTATTTTCTTTCTTTTATCATTATCCAAACATAAGGATGGAAAATAACTACAGAAAGAAAATTAATAATTCTTCATTGTTTTCATTCATGTTCTTTCCTTAGAAAAATAAATCTCTTATTCTAAATATTCAATTAGTAATATATGTTGAAAAAAAATTGTGACAAGTGATAAGACACTATAGAAATATAATTATATCAATATAAAAGCTTCATGCCCGTACACAAATGATATTCATGAAATAGCCCACTAAAATTTAATCTAATAGGATATTCAATCCTAATTAAAATTATCATTAATCTTTTTAAAATATATTGCTTAGAATATAATAATATACTAAAAAAAAGACATAGCATTAGTTGTATAAATCTTTATATAAACTAAACTCTATTTTATTACTCTGAGTTAATATTTATAAGACTTTATATTATTAATTCCATTAAATTCTAAGAAAGTAGTTCTCTCTTGGCTCACCAAATTGATGTGATCAGAAGACTCGAACTCGAAAGCTCTTACTTCTCACATAAATGAGAAGACCAATCAGAGTATCACCCAGTTGGTTAAAGTCGTCGTATATTTTTTAATTAATACTAAACTTTTGTATTATATAATACTAATTGAACGAGTCTAAGGTGCACCTTAGGCCATCGGAATTTTTTATTATAGGAGAAAAATATACTTTCATTAAACAATGCAATCAGTTAAAACAAAGCCAAAAATGCATTGGGGAACATCCTTCACTCAAATCAATTCATCTAAAGAATTAAAACCTAATTTAGAAAGCCCAAAAGCCACTTGATTCAACGACCTATGAGCATGAACACAATGGAAAACTGCAAAATTCCTTGATAAGGAATCGAGATTTTGGCTAGTTCCTAATGGGTATAAAATTCGGCTTTTTAATCGAATTGAAATGGAATCGGTCAAAATGAGAATTAAACCAAAATCAATATTTAATCCATAATTGAAACTGTGTCGATGGTTGAGTTCTGATTTTTCATTTTTTAGACTAAAACCAATAATTCAGTTTAAAATAGGTGGTTTCGATTTGAAACTGCACAAAACAAGAAAAAAGAAAAAATTGTGAAATTGAACTCTATTAATGAAACTCTCAATTTTAGTGGTTAAGGTAATACGACTGTGCCCTTGCCTTTGAGGTAATATCGACTGTGCAGTGCCTTTGGGGTAATATGGACTTTGGCAAAGTCTTTGATGAATTTTAGTTGTTCTATATATTTACCGTCTCTGCACCAAACACAGACCTGTACTGTACTATCTTTTCAAAATAAAAGTCTTTTTGTGCAAGTGTAGAAGCCATGGCACTTAAGTCTTGGTCTCTTTGCCTTTCTATCTTGTGCATGTCCTTGTCCTACTTCAACCATGCCATTTCCTTGCACAATGAGACAGATAGACTTGCTTTGATATCCTTTAAAGATTCCATACAACAAGACCCATTTCAGGTCCTAAGTTCTTGGAATAATTCTTTACATTTTTGCAATTGGTATGGCATTTCATGCAGTCTCCGACATCCTAACAGAGTCATAGCCTTGAACCTGGGCTCGCAAAGGTTAGTAGGATCATTATCACCTCATATTGGTAATCTCTCCTTTCTCAGACGCATCGATTTACAAACCAACAGCTTCCATGATCAAATCCCACAAGAGATAGGTCGTCTCCGTCACATACAATATATTAACCTTGGCAACAATTCTTTCCAAGGTAATATACCATCCAACTTATCTCACTGTTCAAATCTTATATACCTTCGTCTCACTTATAACCAGCTGGTTGGTAGTATACCTTTGGAGCTCGGGTCTTTAACAAAGCTTGAACATCTGGTCATGGCCAGAAATAACTTCACTGGAAATATTCCTCCTTCTATTGAGAATCTCTCATCTTTATCGGAAATCTCTCTTGCTTATAATGGGATTCAGGGACAGATTCCAAAGGAATTCTCTCAACTCAGAAACTTGAATTACTTTCTGTTTCAAGGAAATAATCTGATTGGTGAGATTCCTTCTGGCATCTTCAATATTTCCGAACTTGAATATTTTTTTGTACAGAGTAACAGACTGAATGGCAGCATTCCCTACGATGTCGGCCTCACTCTTCCAAAGCTTAAGTACTTCACAGTTTCAAGCAACAGATTTAGTGGAGCTATCCCAATTTCAATGTCAAATGCTTCTATGCTTGAACAAATTTCTTTTCAATACAACCAATTTTCTGGTTTAATTCCTAAACAACTTGGAATGCTGCGATATCTTCAAATTCTAAGCTTTTATTTTAATCAGCTGCAAGATGACTTGAGTTCCATCAATTCTCTAACTAACTGCTCCTACTTAGAAGTTGCCCATTTTGGAGCAAATTTTCTCACAGGGACTGTGCCCATTTCCATTGCCAATCTCTCCAAAGACTTATATTTTCTATCTGTGGCAGATAATCAATTACATAATACCATTCCCCTGGGTATTGAAAACCTTATCAATCTGAGGTTCTTTCTGTTTGGTGGTAATTACTTCTCTGGCCCTTTACTTATTAATTTTGGGAAATTTCAACAACTGGAAGAATTGGATTTGAGAAGCAACAGATTCACAGGAAAAATTCCATCTTCAATTGGTAATTTATCTTTCGTATCTTATCTCCGTTTGGGTTTCAACAATCTACATGGAAGCATACCTTCTAGTCTTGGCAGTTGTCCTAACTTGATCCTTTTGGATCTCGCTCTGAACAATCTCATTGGTCCAATACCCAGACAGGTTGTCAGCCTTTCTTCCCTGTCAATTCTCCTCGATTTATCTGGTAATGCACTTAACGGTCCTATTCCTTCAGAAGTTGGTATGCTGCAAAATCTTGTCCAATTGGATTTATCAAATAATAGATTATCTGGAATGATCCCAAACGCGATTGGCAAATGTTTGGGTCTGGAACAGCTTCACCTGCAGGGAAATTCACTTGGTGGGGAGATACCTCCAGTTTTAATATCTTTGAGAGGTTTAAGAGAGTTGGATATTTCAAGAAACAATCTTAAAGGGCGAATTCCAGATTCTTTAGCTGAGCTTCATGGGCTAAGCTATTTGAATTTGTCTTTCAATGAGCTTCAAGGGGAAGTTCCAAAACATGGAACCTTTCTAAATGCAAATGTTGTTTCACTTGTAGGAAATAAAGGTCTTTGTGGAGGTATTACTGAATTTAACCTTCCTTCTTGCGTCTTTCTAACTTCAAACAAGAATAACCTCTCCTTTCCACTAAAAGTAATAATTTCAGTGGTTTCTGTTGTAATACTTTCTTCTCTATTGATATGTTTCTTAATTTTCCGGTATAGAAAAAGAATTTCCATGAGAAAGAATATTTCGATGCCATCCTTCAACTACGAATTTTTAAGAATATCTTATGCAGAGCTCTCCAAAGCTACAAACGGGTTCTCTGAAGCCAACATAGTTGGTGTTGGTAGCTATGGCTCTGTTTATAAGGGACTTCTTGAGCAAACAAGAAAACAAGTTGCAGTCAAAGTGCTAAACTTGCAACAAAGAGGAGCTTCAAATAGTTTCATCTCTGAATGTCAAGCTCTTGGAGCCATCAGGCACCGAAACCTTTTAAAGCTACTGAGTGTCTGCTCTAGCATAGACTTTGAAGGCAATGATTTCAAAGCTTTGATATATGAATATATGGCAAATGGGAGCTTGGAAAAATGGTTGCATGCTCAAAATGTTGGAGAAGATGGACAAGAAAGAGAATCAAGAAACCTGAAATTGATAGACAGACTGAACATTGCAATTGATATTGCTACTGCAATAGAATATCTTCACAGCGGTAGCTCAACAATAGTAATACATGGTGATTTAAAGCCAAGTAATGTTCTTTTGGATGAGAATATGACTGCCCATATCGGAGATTTTGGGTTGGCTAAGATTGTCTCAACAATTTATACCGAGGCTATGCATCCAAGAACTTCGCTAGCAATCAAAGGGTCTGTTGGCTATGTTGCTCCAGGACGCTTTTTTTTTTTTTTTTTGTTCTATTATCTTCTTTTTAAAAAATGCTCCGTTTGAAATGTAACATTTAGGTTTAAAAGAAGTATTATTACAATGATAACCTTCTTATTAGGGATAATTATACGATGTTGTTTCAGGACTCAATGCATATATTCACTTATGTATCTTATCTAAAAAATTCTATGGCACACCGAACTTTTATTTAATCTATTAAACACTTCAATTTTATCAAATTGTAGTTGTTAAATACTTTAATTTTGCAAAAACTATTCTATTGAATATTTAAAGTTGTATTGATAGATTATACATTTATTAGATAGTTGAAAATTGAAAATGTGAAAATTATTTTTTCAAAGATTATACTAACCACACGTCAAATGAATATTTTATACATAAATACTAAAAACGTCAAAAAAATATATATATATTATCACTAGTATGGAATGGAGCATCATGTTATCAAAATTCATAATTCGAAGAGCATAATAAGTCCCTCGCTAAGTTTCAGAGGCCAAAAAGTTTTTTTCTAAGGGTAAATTTATGAATTTGGCAGTTTTTTCTATTTTGGTGTTTCAACTTCATATTTTATCAATTAAATATTTAAATTACAATTTTTTTCCCCATCAAGTCATTTGAGAAAACTTTTTACCAAACCTTAAAATAAATTTATTCAACAAATTTTGTCATACATAAATATGGGATTTCATTCATCTCTCTTTCTTTCTTTTTTTTTTTTTTCTTTGTATCTCTTGGTTTTTAGAAAGAAACCTCAAAAAATTTCTTATGATTTTCTTTTATATACTGAAACATAACAATAATAATTAATAATAATAATAGAGAGAAAGATAAAAATTTAATTTAGAGAAATGTTGTCCTGTTCTCCATAGAATTTTGTTGTTTCACAATTGAATCATTCCCTTCTCTTGGTATCAACAAACAGTTTTTATTCTTATACTTTCTTCCCTTCTGTCTATTTTTGATATGCATACTAGTTAACATTATTACTACTTGCAGAGTATGGAATGGGTGAGCCAGTTTCTACAAAAGGAGATATTTATAGTTATGGCATACCATTGCTGGAGATATTTACAGGAAAGAGACCAACTGATGATTTTTTCAAAGTTGATCTAAACCTTCGTACCTTTGTTGAGAGATCTTTACCTTATGAATTAACGAACATTGTAGATCCAAACATCATATTGGTTGAAGATGGAGGAGGAGAGAGCTTCAAGGACGCTATCCTCTTTGTACTAAGAATTGGAGTTGCATGCACAATGGAACAGCCAGGGGAAAGGATGGAAATGCGAGATGTGATAAATGAATTGCAAAAGATCAAGAGCTCTTATCTAAAGGGATTGCTGGTGCAAAACCCAGAAAATGCCTATCAATTTGGAGGTCCGAGCTCCTCTCACGTGTAGTGTCTTTTATCTTCATAAATTTCCATGGCTAAGGGTTCCAACTCAACAACTTTTGAGATTTTTTGAAGAGTCGTTCTTAAGAGAGCAAAGTACGTTGAAATTTGTAAGTTGTGTTCAGAGGGAGTTACTATCTATTGTTGGTCTCTACGGTAAAATGGGGCATGTGGCGGATCAAGAGCCTATAAAAGCATTATCAATTTTTTGTCTCTGCCATTTCTAAATAAACATTATTAATCAAACAGAATATTAATAGTTTTTATTTTTTAAAAGTATATTAATAGCTAGTTAGAAGCTTCACTAGATCATTTTCCCATGACTTGTTACTATGTTGTATATTAGTTATTATATCTTTTCACACTAACAACATTAAATTTTAAAATTTTTGGCTTTTATACGTAACATATTGTGATGTATGGTTAGCAAAACTTTTGAAATAAATGTAAAAATTTATGAGCATTTTCAACCATTTAACAAGTTGTCATGATATTAAATTTCTTTATAGTTTTTCAACTTGCATGGATATAGCTATGCCAGCTTACTATTTTTTTTTTTTTTTTTTTTTTTTAAAGTATTGAGAATGGGGGCATCCGAACCTAGATACTATACTATACTATGCCTTGATGTGCGGCAGCTTCCTGGTTGGTACAATTTGAAAGTGAATATCATTAAAAATTGCCTACATACATGGCTATTCATTAGACCTCCATACTAAATAATCATACAACTATACTGGCAAGCAAAATTGGTGAATTAGTGAAAATAATAATTGCTACTATAACTCATCATGACCATCTACCACCTTTAAGCCCCAGTTCATATCCTCACAATGTCTCACATGAGGAACTAAAGCGCCTGTATCTGTTCCTCTCTTAGCTTTGCAATCATAGTATGGAGGAGCATGAAAACAAGGCTCCATTGAAATTGCCCGGCGACAAGGTGGATCGGGAGCAGTCTCATTTTCAGGCTTGTAAAGTATCCAGGGTCTCAAACCTCCAAGACCTTGTGCAACATAGCCAAAGGTCGACCATGAACTTGTAACCAATGTATCAGTCAAGCTGAGGAGGTACATTTCTGCCCATGCCTTCCGGTTGTGTATGTACTTCTCTGTTTGCTGATATTCTTCATGGCTTGGCTGGTAAACACCAACAACTTCCCCAGTTCTTGTTGGGTATTCCCAGTACATGTTCCTTAGATTCTCAGAATACCCTGAGTTTAGTGATGTCACTAAAACAGCTTTCAATTTAGGGTTATCGGAAAGATTGAGAACAGAGTCTTGCATATCTACTTCAGGCAACAATTTCTCATGCAAAGTACATGCTAAAATTTGATCCATCACATGTTTGAAAGGACCAGGTCTTGAATCAAAAACTCTTATTTGAATGCCAATGCTTTCATCTGCTTTGGCTAAGTAAATTTTGTAATACCTTGTGATTAGTCCCCAAACGGGATTTGAAGGGTGGAAAAGGTATCGCCCGAGGTGGTGGAAAATGGTTCCTTTCTGAGGAAATAAATTGCTCAACTCTTTCTCAAAAGATGTAATCAAGAAAAGTGATGGGACAAAGTAGTTGTCTGATTTCATAATCAACCAGGGAACTTTTGCAAGAAGAGATTGATCTTCATCACAAAAGAAAAGCTTATCATGATCATCATAATCATGAACTAGATGAAGGTATACATACGGACGAATTGACTCTTCTGTAGCATTTATCACATTGTTCTTGAGCATGTTCCCATAACAATGGGAAGATTGCTGATCGAAACTTCCAAATTGTTCAACGACAGGGAAATCCATGGGCAGTAACCATGAATTCTCAGGAAATGGCTCACAGAAAAGATCATCCATATCCTTACCTCGGTCAACAAGCAGGACTCTATTTGTGAGAAGAGCATAAAGAAACGTAGAAGCCAAGGATAGTATCCGGTTACCCAAGCCACTAAAAGATATCCACACGATATATTTACAATCATTTGCAGAAACAATTCTTCTGTCAGACTTGAGTTGTTCAATAGCTTTATTATAAGATTCAGTATTTGGTCCACATCGTTTATGAAGATCCTCGTAGCTTCTGAGCCGGGAAATCAGATAAGAAGAAGGCTTATACAGCGAAGCCTTGCGATAAAAAGAGGACTGGTATCTGCTGGTGCAAGCAGCTTCATCAAATCCAGCAGCAAGAAGTCCAGCAAGCAGTTTGTCATTTGGCTTGTCTGTAAATTGTAATAGAACATTTTCAGATCCTGAATTGGAAAAGAGACAGAAAATATAACTACAACGTAGAACCACTGATATTAGATACAAAATTAAGTGAAAAATGAATCTCTCCAAAATCCCATTTCATTCCAATTTTACTTCTACCCAAGTAAAATGTGAATTAATTTTGGAGCTTCTTTCAATATAAATGAATTCAATGAAATGTTATAACTCATTTGCAAATGCATGCATTCGTGTTTGGTATAACCGAAAGTCTAATTAGTACATCACAATCATTCCATGAAATCAATCATACATGAACCAAATCCTTTCAAATTTTGAAAATTAGCAAATCAATTCTTAAATTAGTAAGTTGACTAAACATAGTTGATTTGGAAATGGATTTTATTTTCAATGGCTAGGATACCAAACATGAACCGATTCTCATCCAGAAATACTCAATGTCGGATTTCTGCCTCATTTTGCCAGAATCAACAAACCTTAATAGTTACCAGCAAATCCGATCCATTTTTTTCCAATTCAATATTAATCAAATCCCGTCATTTTCAAACATAAATTTCTCAAATCAAATGCAACCACATTCTAAAATTAAATTTTAAATAAATAAATAAATAAAATAAAGAAGAAATGGCACTCTAGATTACATTTCACATTAGCATAAAACAATGAATAATTAAAAATGTCACCTAGTCCAAGCCCAATTGATTCGAATGCCGTGACATTCGGTTGAGCTCCGTTTTGGAGAACTCTAGCTTCAGCGAACCCGAAGAACCGATCGGACGGTGGATGTCGAAGCACCGTTGCTAGAGCGAATAAGAGTGGCAAAGCAACCAAACCGGACGCCAAGATCTTGGTTAGCGTCATCGTACTGGATCCAAATCTCCTGACTCGGAGTCGAGAGAGCTGAGAGAACCCTTGATCTGTGTACTTTGACAATGATAATCGCCTCCTTGTGAAAGAATTTAGATCCATTCAATTCTCTGCATTGGCCAGTACTTGGTTAGATTTTGGGTTTAGATTTTTCTGGAGCTTTATTTGGTTTCAGAGAAAATCGGGGAGACGAAAGGGAGAGTTGAAGAAATGAAAAAGGCTCTGTTTTTGAGTTGAAATAGACATGTTTAAGGTGAGCGACAGGTTTAATGTCTGATGCGATGCAGACAGTTCAAGTTCGGACTATCGAGTCAATAAAACAAAAACAAGAAATTGGCTTCTGTTAAGAACGCGTTTGGATTGACATATAGGCTCTTTTACTGCTTCAGGAAAGAAAATAAATAATAATAAAAAAGAAGGAAATGCCTTTTTTTGTTATTTAAAAGGAAGAAGGAAAATAAAGAAATAGAGTAAAAGTTTTTTTTCTTATATTGAAAAAAAAAAAGAAAATATTTATACAAAAAAATTATAAATTTACTAGATATATTTTATTATATAGAGTTATAGACAGATATAGAGATTACTGGATCTAAGACTTTTATGTGAAAGATTAAATATAAGTATTATTTTTATGCTCAAAATCAGTTGTAGTGGACTAAATTTTGCAAAACAAAACTTATTTGGAAGTTTTTGTTTTTTGTTATTAAGCAAAATATATTTTGATTGTTTATGCCTAAATGGTACAGTGTTTGTCTTTACGAGCAATTTCAATTTATAAATACAAAAATTTAACCGCAATTTTTATCATTTTAGTCGATCCTGGCGATTTATTTATATTCTAAAATTTCAAATCTAGAAATAAATTGAAAATGGAAGTAATAAGAGTCGCATAAATAATGATATTTAGAATATAACTTACCTATTTAAAAAAAAAAGATTTTTAAGGGGTAAAAGTGTATATTGGTTCACATGAAAACCCTAAAAATTATTTTTATTGTTAGAACAAAAAACCAAGCGAATTAACATTTTGCATATAAAAAAAAAAAATTATTGTAAAATCATTGTGCCAGTATGGAGAAGTGTGCAACATCATTAAAATTTGTAATTATAACGAGAACAAATCAACAGTGTAATTAGAAGTTGTCATTTACCTAAAATGTTTAAATTAGAAGGCCACAAATGGTGTCAGCCAACTTCAATATTCTTCCTTTTTTTTTTTTCTTTTTTTTTTTTTTATTTTTTTTTACCAAAAAAAAGAAAGCAGGTTGTGGGTGATTCATTATTATTTTAGATTTTGAACTTCAAACCATATTCTGAGAAACCAATGGCTATATGCAACTTTCAATTTAACAGAACATAAATAATCCCACATTTCCCTTCTTTTCTTTTTACCCTGAAACAAAAATTTAAAATGAATATCCCTTAAGAGTTCTGCTAGTGCTTGGGATTGTACCCGAATCTCTCAATTGTATATCCCTTCAGAGTTCTTTTTTATGCACAGTATGTGGCTGGTTCTTGCATATTCATAGCAGCAATACCATCCAATTAGCAAAATCGTTGGAATCACTATGTAGCCTGCAGAACTAACCCAAGTAAAACACAGATCATGCATTTCTCCCTCCTTTTCTACTAACAGCCTCGCACAATCGGCAGGGCAACGTGTCAAGGCTTGCCAAACGGGTCTTTCCATAGTTACCCAACACACCACATCTTCTCCATGCATGGTATTCTGCGTAAGCTACAGGATCATTGGCAAGCTTCTTGATATAAGAAGCCAATTCCTCCATGGATATAAATTTAGTTCCATCTATTATTGAGTGCGGAGGAACAAAGTCATCCACATTTGGTGCACCAAAATATATCGGAACTGCACCCGAGTCCAACGCATAAAATAGCTTTTCTGTCACGTAACTTTCTGTCACTGTATTTTCAATTGCAAGCACAAACTTGTAGTGAGACATGGCACAATGTAGATGATCCCACCATTTTGGCTTAACACTGGCATCATTGGCACACTCGGGGTAGAAATTAAGAGCCATATCCAACCCACCAACATTGTTCAAGCACTTGCCAAATGAATGATGTGGAAG
Organism: Jatropha curcas; assembly: GCF_041381405.1. Classification (NCBI taxonomy): domain Eukaryota; kingdom Viridiplantae; phylum Streptophyta; class Magnoliopsida; order Malpighiales; family Euphorbiaceae; genus Jatropha; species Jatropha curcas. Next base: position 21,354,816 of record NC_143159.1, read on the forward strand.
CAACCTAAGTAAACTCTTGGCCAGCTGGTTCCTTTGAGCGAGGCACCGTGATGAAGACCAATAAACAAGTGTGTCCTTGAAATTAAGAGAAATCCAAATCAGTACCCAGTTTCTTAATTAGCAATAGCATAGCTACAACTTTCCATGGAACAGAAAATAAGCAAAAGCCAAAACTTACATTTTTCTTACTAGGAGACACGTGATAGTTTCGACCATTATGGAACAGTGCACCAGCATATGTTGACTGAACATCATCTTCTGCATGATAACTAATAAATATATCCTCAAGACCTGACCGTTTTCTGCCAGCCTCAAGATCCATATAGACACGGAGTGGATCCCCATTGCGCCTCTAGCACACATGATAAAACTGCCTCTCAAAATTAAGCAAAGAAGCATAAAAAGGGGATGCTAGCAAGTCAAGGCAAATTAGATAGGAGAACAATTTGCCTAGATAAACAAAAGAACTGCAGTGCAAGTGATATAATGTTATCATAAATGGTAATTTTAGAGCAGGTATTTCTGAAACATGTTTGTCAAGGACATCTCAGCACCATAAAATAACATGAACTAATAACAGTTACTTTCTAGTCAAAGGAAAAGGGAAGGAAGAGTTCCCAATACAGACCCTGCAATCTGTCAAAAAACAGTAGGGGAGCCCAATGTGAGGCCCCACCACAGCAGGTCTTGACAGGGTTAGATTCAGTGTCTTCTTTACACATTATGGTTGGCTGTTTCCATACTGTTATGCCCAGGCTGCAGCTTGAAGGGCTGAATGCTGAAGAAAATATCGCCTTCTGATGTTCATGCTTATCTATTTAGAATGGCTTGCCAATCAATAAGATGATAACACACAATAAAAATTCAATTCATGGCATATTGGTAAGGCTAATCCTAGCTGTCATAACATTGATTTTCAAGAAAATCAACCACGTCTCATTTTTCCCACTTGCTTATGAATGTGCAGGAAGTATTATTTAATGAACTGATTATAATCTCCTTAGCAACCTCAACATGATAACATGTTGTGAGATTAGCTACACTGGATCACAAGAGCTAATAGCTTTTGTTCTGATTTCATCTTTCTCATTTCATGATGAGTCCTTTAGCACAATGGAAGAATAAATAGAAGAAACAAATCAATTATCTCATAAGCATAACATCTTACCAAAGTTCAAAGACAAAAAGATGCAATTAATTTTCATTTTCTGTCAGTCACAAACAGAAACTCCCACAAGTATACATTTCATCCACCAAACTTGAGTTGTTTCACAGAAACTGATCACAGGATCTCCCTACCCAAGCTCAAAGCCACCGGAGCACCATACCATTAGGCCCTTCCACCCCCAATTAGAAGATAATCTTACTAGAAATTTTTGTGTATTCTCTTTCTTTCCACATGGATATGAAATCCAAAATCTACCATCATGATCCTGATCCCCAATCATGTTTATCTTTAAATGCAAATAATCATTCCACGGGAATGACCATCATAAGACTTCAATAACTCTTTTTCTTTCTACATGACTGTGAATCCTCATAGGAAATTCACATATATATATAATAATGATCACTGTGACCTAAATACTTGAGCTAATATATTATTGCCCCATTACAAAATAATACCCACTAAACTATCATTCCAAATGGACTATTCCTAATTTAGGTGCCATAAATCTACAAATTGTACACTGTTTTCTTAATCAGCACTTCTGTCACAAGGCTAGTTCATCCAGTCAACTATAATATTTTCTCGTCACACTCTGCACCATTTGCTTTTTTACGCAGACAATATGAAGCTCAATAGAAATAAGTTAAGCAAGCTTTCAAGTCTTTTAATTGCTAACAACAACCAAGCAAGCAAAATGGCATGCATCAGAAATGATTTCTGAATGCTTGAAGAAACAAAAAACTGTCAATTTTACAGATGCATGTTAAAAACTCAAGATCAAGTGTTCTCCAACCAGAAAAGAATGATACAACAACATGGAACACAAGGAAAAACAAGTACGTAGACTTGATAAATTCATAATGACGACCTAAATTTTATATACGGTTTGTTTGGAACATAACGAGTAGTCTTCTCGCCCATAAAAAGTCTTATTTAAGTAGTCTTATTTGTAGCTTTCAAGTATAGTTGCTAAAGGTTAGATATTTTATAACTTGGGGATTCAGGGGCAACTGTACAAATTTCAAGCTTTGCATGAGCACTGACCATACGTCTCCAAGGTTTATCAATTAATCTTTATTCATAATGTGATTCTTAAGTGTTGAGTCCTTGTTGTTCTAAAAGCATTAATCCATTTGGTTTTTCCATGGATGCCCAAAACCTTACAAGGTTAGAACTTCAGTATATAAATAAGCATATGCGCAATGCTTTATGGTAATTGAGTTGATCAATAAAATTAGCAAAGATTTCCAGTAATTATTTTATTTAGATTGTGTGATGCAACTCAACAGTGAATTTAATGCCTATCAAACATTGGATGAAAGCTTAAGGAATTTTACGTCTGGAGCTTAAAATCTTATTATTTTTCTTTAAGTTTGCAAGGACATTTTGATATAATTCAAGCGTTAAAATTCCTTCCTTCAAACCTTAGAAACACTCCATACCATCAAAAAACTACTTTTTCTTACCCGTCAAATAGGTTCAGAAAAGCATAGATTAAGTTACTGTATTTTGGTATTGCACAGAACCAAATCAGCACTACAAGTAGAATGATCCCTATTCCCCATTCACCAATCTCAATTGTCTACAAAATTTACTACCCTTGCTTTCAAACAAAACTAAATTGTAATTTTCATGTTGCTCTGCATAAAATTGCTGAATGCGTATTTTATTACCATGAAAAGAATGCTGATATACACCAAAGGTTTCATATTCCTTACCTCCTTCAAGCCAGCATCAAACCAATATATCTCAATTGCTATTCTTTACTTATTTTCAAAGGGAAAGTGTATCACACCCACCTTCATACAAATGCATCAATTCAGCCATTTTATATTAGATTTTTCTTTTTCTTTTTTTTTTTTTTTTTTTCCAGTTTCAACATCTTGCTCAGCCTTTTATCTTTGCCATGCTAATTTTTATGGACATGATTTTAGACCACCCAAACTCACAATCCTGCATCATAGCTGCTTAAATTCAGGCTACAATAAGGATTGAGTTTCAAACTGCTTTTTTTTAGATTTATTTTACTTCCTAAGAATAAAAAAATTAAACTGCTTTTGAAAAATCAAGTTAAAATCATGGGTTGTTATGCCTTAAATATTGCAAATGCAATTTGACAAAAGCAGCCAAACCATAATATCAAACAGGCACTCAATCATGTAAAAATTTCCCCTTGAATGTAGTTAGGATATTATGATTTAACAAAGCCCCATCAAACTTCTTCATTTATACCAGCCTTATTTTAATCCTATGATAGACATTCATTCCACTTCAACTCTCACTCAGCATACTAGACTGAGTACTAAGATTGTGGCCTTTCCACTATCAAAAGGACTTTACCTAAATACCGACGCCGCCTGAATGCGGATTGGTCCCATCATCATAAGCAAGTGAGGGCACCATACGTTGCAAAAAAGAAAAAAAAATGTGCTTTATGCAATACCTGCACTGACTGCTAAATTAATTAATGACCAAATATATGAGATAGTCTTACACCATTCTAACCATAATCTTTGAAGCCTGAAATACCACATTCTTACAATTTCTAAGATGCTGGTCCATGTCAAGCTCCAAAAATAAGTCAAGAGAGGGAACAAAATTCAAAAGATTATGTGCATCCACATTTGTGTTGGGAAGGAACAACAACAACCAAGTCTTAGTCTCAAACTAGATGGGTAGGTTATCTTAATCTTTTGTTTCAAATATCCGCTCTGATCAAATTAATATCAATGCAAGTCAAAGTATACATCGAGAAAAATTTTGAAATACTTTTTGTAAAAACATTTTGAAGGGGAATTTTTAACATCATATATTAATAATAAATAGGACAAAGCACAAAATAGGCAACAACAACTATATTGGGAGGGAACCATTAACAACATATCGGAATCAAAGCAAAAGGAATTGAGATGTTATATTCACAGTCCAAAATAAGTATGTCAATGCTCCCTAATCCTTTGACAAATACACGCTCTTCTCTAGATGTTCTACACTTCTGGTACATAAGTTGAACTCAGAGATTTGTTCTGCATGCAATTAAGTTGCCTAACGGCATTAGAACTATCCATTATTAGTACTATCCATTATTAGTTCACGTCCTTCATTTTTAAATAGATCAATACTCAATGACCATCAACTTTTGCAACAGTAAAAATCTTAAGCTTCCAACTAAGAGGCTGCAGATACAACACTTAAGTAAAGCTACTAAACAAAAAATTTTCAGTGATGGCATTGACAGTTCCATTCTCAGAACTCAACTGTGAAGAGATCACAACAGATATGTCTCATATAATGACCGGATGGAAGAGCACATTATAGATGTGAAACATATATGCTAAATGAAAATCAATATCACCAGTCCATGAAGCTTGTAGAACGGAAAAAACATACAAATTTGGGAATTGGCAATTTAATCAAGTTACAATTTGAAACCAAATCAGATCACAAATTAAAAAAAAAAAAAAAAAGTTATCTATCACACCATACTGTACAAGACAAAATGTGCATGCACCAAATTTAGCTACTCTCTGATCATATATCAAAATTTGTGTCCACATAAATTCATTTAAGCTCCATAAAACAAATATGCATCAAGAAATACAATTTCAATAAATCAAAAATCTCCAAACAAGTATATTAAATAAATAAAAAAAAGAAATAAAATACCCGACGTGGAGGTGTGGTTGTTTCAAACAACAAAGTATCTGGTTTATCAGCAAGAACTGCAGATTTAGTCCACAAACAGGTCAACCCACACCGGCAAGAATACAAATTATCCAAATTATCAGGTATCCAAGTCCACCCTTTAACCAAAACGCTAACATGACCCATCTTCAAATCACTACAGTCAGAATCACCGCCAACCACTTGCAAAGAAGCGGACCGATTAGAACCAGAAGACCCAAAATGGATCAAATCTTTAAATTTCTCTCTGAACTGGACACAACCCACTTGAGAATCCCATTTCCTGAAAGCACCGGACAAATCAACAAAAGGGTCGGGTATGGAGGATGTAGTGGATAATTCATCCTTGATAGCTGAAGGAATTGAAGTTGTTACAGATGGGAATTCAAGAAAGCCCAGGAAGAAGAGGATCAAGAATGTAAAAAACATCATTAGAGCGACAGTATAGGTGTTGAACGGTTTCAATGACATGGCGGGACTGAATTGAGAATAAGGTATTTGCTCTCTCTCTCTCTCTGCTTGAGAGAGAAAGAGGGTTTTGCAGTTGGGATTTAAGGTTTTGGACCAGCAGCCTTTGATTTGATATTACATTTTTCTCTTGTGGAGAAAACCGTAACGGAAAAGAAGAAAGGAGAGAAGTTTAAGACTTCAAGACATTCTGACTAGCGTGCAACGCCACGCGGCGCCCTTACCATTCTTCTGCTCGTCCAATTTAATTTAAGCTTTGGAGTTATTTATTTGTTATTAGCGGCAGAATCCGTGCATCATGAATTAATATTTTATGACAGTCATTTTTTTAAAATAGTAATATATATATATATATATGAAAGCTAAAAAAAAAAGATAAAATCCAACAGTATATATATATGAAAGCTAAAAAAAAAAAAAGATAAAATCCAACAGTCTTTTTTATCTAACTTTTTATTTTTCTTTTTGAAAAAATTTTTAAAATTTTATTATATTTTTCTACAATTTGATTGGTTTAAAAATTTTATTATAGTTTCAAATTTTATTTATAACTATTTTAACATATATATATATATATATATATATATATATATATATATATATATATATAATCTAATTTAATTCGATGAAAACTTTATCTTTTAAATTTCTGAACCTAAAATCTAACCATATATATGTTGGTATATATTTTTACCTCAAACGTAAATCACAATTTATGTGAATAGAGGTTAGTTTAATAGTTTTTATATTTTTTTCATTTTAATAATTTTTTTTATTATTATTTGATTATATTTTTTACTATAGTTTTGTGTTTAGAAATGTAATGATCTATACATTGCAAACTGATTATTATATCTCCTGGCTTAGCCATTCGGCTCATTCAAATCTGCCATACCAAAGCTACAGTTTGCAATTGTGATCAAATCTGTGAGATTACTCGGTCTATAATTTTACTTATACTTTTTTTATAAATTTATTAATCAAAAGAGAGATAATAATTGAACAAAATTTTTAAAAATTTTACTTTATTTCTGTTTAAATTAAATGTTACCATTCCGTAAGTATTTCGAATTCCTAATTTACAAAGATAAGTAATTACTGTTGATTCTGTTGCGTAAAGATAAATAATAGACTATTAAGAGTATAATCTATATATATCTATTTTTGAATTTTCTTAATTATATGTAGAATTATATATGACAATATAATGCATTTAAATTGTTTGAATTACATAAACTAGGTAAAACGTAGGTAGGATTAATTAAGTTATTGTAGGATTAGTAAATTGCATTGTCAGTCATCTGATGATAGCAGGTGCTGTTTGATACGAGAAATTGAAATGGACAAATATGACGACATAATGTCATAAATGGACAAATATGAAATGGGTTAATTTGGACACATGCATTGCAGATTGGTCGATGCACCAATACAGAAGATTATACATGTACAAGTTAAAAGAGCAAAGGCAACAAAGAGGACTACAATGGTAGCAATGAACAAAGTAGTAAAGAAAACTTTAGATGAAGATGCCGAGAGTTTCACAAAGAAGTAAGGATCTTCTTTATTTTCTAAATATTGAGCGATAAAGATTTGTAATTGTTTAAAGATTTTGGATACCTTCCACATAGATGGTCTGATTTTGTCATATTTATATAAATATTGTACACGTGGCTTTTATTTTTCCTTTAGAAGATTATAGTTATTTATTCAATTTGTAGATTATTTTTTGATCAATTTCTTATTTCTCATTATTATTTATAGTTAATTTCTTATTTCTTATAGTTAATAACTACTTGATATTTGCTATAACCACTGTGATCCTTATTTATTTTTATCTTCTCTATTTTTCAATTTTATTTATTTCTAAATACATAAATAACTAGATATTTATGCTTTTTTCTTTTCTTTTTTCAAAAATTATTCATCAATTAACAATGTTTTCTAATTCTTTTCTTTTCTTTTATCCTATATTTTTTTGAAAATTATATTCTAAAATAAAATTTAACAAGATAATTATGACTTTCTTTCTTTTTTCAAAATTATATCTCCTTATTAAATTTTTTCCCTCATTTATCTATGTATTTTAATTGGAAAACTTTATTTTTTTCATATTTATTTTAAGATAACATAAAACTAATATATATATATATATATATATATACACACACACACACACACACACATATATTTCTTTATTTTTTTTCTCACAAAAATATCTATCTCTTAAAATTTATATAATATTAATAGAAAATTAATGGATATATAAATTATTAAATAACTAGATAGTTGTTACTGATTTTTTAATAAAAACTATATCTTTCTATTAAAATTAAAAGTTATTTCTTGATCTATATATTTTTTATTGGATAATTTATTTTTTCAAAATTTATTTTAATATTAATATAAAAATATTAGATATATAAAAAATATTAAATAAGTAGATAATTATATATATATTTTTTAAAAAAGTCATATCTATCTATTTAAATTAAAAAATGCTCTTAATATATATATATTTTAACTGAATAATTTATTTTTTAAAATTAATATTTTAATATTAGTAGAAAAGTTATTAATAAATATATATAGATTATTAAATAACTAGATGTTATATGTTAAATTTGAAATGGTATATGTTAACTTGCAAAAATCATCCCTGGCTAAGTTGGCATTTCGATGTTTTGAATATTATTAATAATTGATTTGTTAGATGTATCGAGTATGTACATTTACATTATCAGCTTAATAATTAATAGTGTTGTTTACTTTTAAATAACTAAAAATATACAATTAACTAAGAATATATTTAAAAATATTTATATTCTTGTAAATAATGTTTTAATTTTCTCTGTTAAAAATTATTTTGATATTATCATTACTGATTTATTTCAAGTATAATTTTATTGTTTTTTTTTTCTAAACAATTGATAATTTATATTAGTTTATAAAAAATAATAATATAATTAACTACAATAATTATTAAAATAATATTTAAGTATTCGAGCGTGAAACACGGTTTATTGACTAGTTATATAATAAAATGATAGCTTGTATCTCATTGAAATATGCTGAAAAGTTGCAACGCTGAGATATGCCTTCTTAAGTATTCTGAGAAGCCTTTTATAAGGTATGCAATAGCAAAAGTCATACATGATATGACCTACATTAAAAAATGCATACACATTATTGATGTATTTTTCAATAGTAATAATAATTTTGAGAATTTAAATAGTTATATTGAAATAAAAAATTAAGTATTTTTTTATTTTATGTTTATGATTTATTATAAATGATTCTTGTACGTTCCCGTATCTCTTGCACTATGTCTGTACAACCTAATTCTTGGTATATGAGACTACTCCATAGACTAAACTAATCAACCACGGTTTGTTTTTATTACCAATAAAAAATAAAGTATTTTTTTTAATTTATTTTTGTGTCATTGAAATAAGAAATTAAGTATTTTTTTATTTTATGTTTATAATTTATTATAAATGATTGTTTATTTATTATACTTATTTAGTGTACTGTGTCCTAAGCGTGTGAATGTCCTATATTTTTTAAAAATTGCATATCTCATATGTTCCTGTATCTCATGTCCCGTGTCCGTGCAACCTAACTCCTACTCAATACACCAAGCTAATCAATCAATGTTTTTTCTTATTACCAATAAAAATAAAGTATTTTTTTAATTTATTTTTGTGTCATTGAAATAAGAAATTTAATTAGTGTTTTCTTATTTTATATTTATGATTTATTATAAATGATTGTTTTATTTATTTGAAATATTAATATATTACTTATTTAGTATATTATGTCCTAAGCGCGTGGATGTCCGACCTTTTTGAAAATTGTAGTATCTCGTATGTTCTTATATCTCATGTTCCGTGTTCGTGCAACCTAACTCCTGTTATATGAGATTACTCAATACATCATGCTACTCAACCAAGGTTTTTTTTTATTATCAATAAAAAATGAAGTTTTTTTTTTTTAAATTTAGTTTCGTATCATTGAAATAAGAAATTAATTTTTTATTTTATATTTATAATTTATTATAATTAATTATTTATTTATTTGAAATATTAATGTATTACTTATTTAGTGCAGTGTATCTTAAGCGTGTGGATGTCCTACTTTTTAAAATTTATTATATCTGTACTTTCTTATATAAAAAAAGAGTTGGGAAAATATTAAAATATAAAAAAATGGAAAATAAAAAAAAATAAAAGTTGTAAGTATATACTGTTGTTGGTCCCTATTGTAAAAACATAAAGATCGTTTGATTGATTTTGTATAAAATATTTGTGATAATTATTGTTGGTCAAAATTTAATTATCGGTCCCTACTGTTCCTATTTTTATTTTTAGATTTTTAATAATTAATCAAACTTGTTAGTCCCTACTTTCCTCCTCACACTTGGCAATTTTAGAGGTTCTCGTCACACTTGGCAATTTTAAAGGCTTACACTTGGCTTTCATATAATGCAAAATGCTATACTTTTATATATTATATTGATTTTTCAACAATATAATATAATTTAAATAGTCTTTAATGCTTACATTTATCTCTATTTTTTTTAGAATTTTATCTTTATATAATTTTGTTAATTATATCTCAATCTTAAAAGCACATATGTTATATCATAGATAAAAAAAATAAAAAAATAAAAAAAAAAACTTGAAAGAAAAGAGCATTAGAATTTAGGGCATGTTTGATTCAGCGATTCATACAGCAGAAAACTGATAATGATTGCTAATAGTTTATAACTGTTAACTGATGAATGTTGATATTTGATAACATTTTGGCAATAGCTGATAAAATTTTGGCAACAGCTGTTAAGATATAAAATGCTCATTAATGATGTAACTGTTTTTTTTTTTTTTTTTTAGTCTTGCTAATAGTTATTTTTATGAGGTTAATATAGTCCAAATAAAATAATATCCAATTCAGCTAGTAATAGGTGATTGTCAAATATGAATCATCTGTTTGCTGCATGAATCAGTCGAACCAAATGTCTTCTTAGTCTTTGTTGTTTGGTAGAATTTTGGTAGTAAATATTGTTAAAATGTAAATGAACCAGATTAAAATGAATCCAATCAATTAAAATTGGTCTCGCATATATTAATTTTTTTAATATCTGATTTTGACTCGACTAAAATTTGAGATATAACTTTCACAAAAGTATATAAATTCAAGTGTTTGTAAGGAGAAATTCTTAAGTAAACTCAATTTATTACGTCAGTTGTAGATCCACTCAATGAAGTAAAGCCACATCCTTTATTCTCGTTCCATATCAATAACTCCTAAACCAAAACAACTAGGTTCGTCTATTTTTAACCAAATGGAAAACATAAAAGAATTAACATGGAATAAGCAAGAAAAAAGCAAATTGCTGATGTAACTTTATTTCATTATGTGTGTCTATAGCTGACGTGGTAGACTTAGTCTACTTAAAAATTTCTAATTTGCAAGATTAAGTTTGTTTTAAGGTGTAATTGTTATAACCTGCAAAGTTCGAAGTATATTTGATGGGTATGCGGTTCAAACTACAAACTCCAGAGACTTGCATTTCCTCCAAACATCATGGATTATGACGCCTTTTTAAATTTCTGGTTCTTAATATTTTATACTCCCTTTTAACATTTGTTTCCTTGACAAATGATAATTCTTTTGTTATATAGTATTTGGCAATGGGCAATGACCTTTGGGCCTTCAAGCAGTATGTCGTTGGCTAAAAATTAGTTTAGAAAATTTACAATATGATTTCTATGATTTATGAAATATAACTAATAAGTTTCTGTCTTTTTTAAAATATACTAATTTGTCCTTTTGTTTTTCTTCTATTACGTTATTAGGTCATTCTGTCCAATTTTACATCTTTTCCGTTAAGTCAACAAAAAAATACAGAGGTCAAGAAAGAGATACTAAAATATAATATCAGAAAAATTTCAGTGTAGCCCCTATAATTTGAAAAATACAACTAATTCGTCCTTGTATTTTTAAAAATAAAATATTTTCGTCATTTTATAAGGTACTTAACGAAAAAGATATAAAAATTAAGCAGAAGGACCTTATAGTTTGAGGAAAGTAAACTATAAGAAAATTTTAATGTGTTTCCTAAAAGATAGGAATGGACTAGTTGTATTTTGCAAATCAAAATGATTGTACAGTAATTTTCCCGATTAGTTTTTATATATTTACATTTTTTAAATCTTTTTATGTTTAGTTCACTAAAATTCTAACCAATTACCATTTAGTTACTTCTAGTTCAAACCTGGATGACCATGTCTAATTAAATCTTTCCATTATTACGATTGCATGAGCCTTTCGTCTTGTAAAGCACACTTGTTCAACTTAATTTTATATATTCTTCAATTATTAGATAAATATTCAAAATGTTTGATAAATTATGCATCTTTTAACATAAATTATTAAATAATAATTTTTACATTTTTAAACTATATGTTCAATAAATATAAATTTTTAAATTGAAGTATTCAACATATGTAATTTGATATAAATTAAAGTGTTAATAGATATAATAATAATATCAATAGATAAAAGCTAAAGCATATTCTTTATAAAGTGGTAAATAGAAGCATTAATGAAGTTCTAATGACCTTAGAACTTCATTAATATTTGGTATACCAAACTTCTGAAAAAAAAAACAAAAGTAGAAGTTTGGTATACCAAACTTCTACTTTTGTTGTTTTTTTTTTCTCTTTTTGTGGAAAAATAGGAATTAAGAAAAACTATTTGTATAATTACTGGCATAAGCTATGCCATGGAAGTCATGAGAAATGCCAGAGGGAGAATGGTTAAGAAACACAAAAGCATAGAATACGATTATGGATATACAGACATAAACCAGCTAAAAAACCAAGAAAGTAGAGCTAGCTAGCCAACAAATAATTTTCCCAAACTAAAGGGCAATTAGATTAATTAATTGCTCTAACTTTAAAGATTGCTCTAATTAACAAGGCAAGATCTCTAACTTTAAAATCACAGTAAATCATATATTTAGCTATAACTAAATCCTGCTCGCAGGATCCAAGTCGGCTCATAAAGGGGTAAAGTACTCCCAATGAGTATTTATTATTAAATAATGACTTGAATTTTTTACCTATGTTCATAATATAGGCAATAGCCTATGAGTGCAAAATTAAGGGCGATAGCCTATGTATAAGAAAGGGTTTATAATTATATTGAATGAATAATACAATATACAAGTAGTGTATATATATACACATTAATGATAAGAATACACTCCTAAAGTTACGTTCAGTAATTCTATCTACACAACAGAATTAGTTATTCTGTTTTAGCTGACTGGAACTTCATCCTTACCCAATACACCCCCGCAAGATGGCAGTCGATCTCGAACGCCAATCTTGTTTCTTTGTCTCAGAAATTCCAGCTTCGGCAAAGGCTTTGTTAATAAGTCTGCGAGTTGTTCCTTTGTCGAGACATATTGAATTCGCAATGTACCTTCTTGAACTTGCTGACGAACAAAGTGATAATCAAGAGCTAAATGTTTCATTCTAGAGTGGAAGACAGGATTTTCAGCAACATATTTAGCTCCCATGTTATCACAATATATAACAGGAACATGTAAAAGCTGCACTTGCAATTCAGATAACAAATTTCGGATCCATGTAATATCAGCCGAGGTATTTGCGACAGACCTGTACTCTGCCTCCGTGGAAGAACGAGCTACAGATTTTTGTTTCTTGGAGCTCCATGCAATTGGGTTTTTCCCTAAATAAATAACATGTGCCCCAGTAGAACATCAATCATCAACGTTCCCAGCCCAATCTGAGTCAGAGAAAGCATGAAGAACCATTGAAGAATTCGAATGAATCTGAATTCCATATGAACTTGTACCATTTAGATAACGCAACAAGCGTTTAAGAGCAGCCCAATGTTTAACAGTCGGCTTGGAACCATATTGGGCTAATCTATTGATTGCAAACGCAATATCGGGACGTGTGAGCAGTGCATATTGAAGACTGCCAATAACCATTCGATACTGAGTTGGTTGATCATATTCAGCAGAGTCATCTTTTGCTAGAGTTAACGAAGTTGTCATCAGAGAATGCGCAGCTTTGGACCCAGCCATATTCACTTTGTCCAAGAGTTCTTGAACATAAGTTTATTGAGATAGAAAAATACCAGTTGAATTTCGAGAAACTTCAACACCTAAAAAGAAATGTAGCTCACCAAGGTCCTTAATTGAAAAACGTTGACTGAAAGTTTGAATAAAATTTTCAACAACCTTAGTATCACTCCCTGTAATAATGATGTCATCGACATAAATTAATAAATAGATGAGAACTCCCTCATGATAGTAAACAAATAGACAAGTATCAGCCTTGGATTGCTTGAAACCAAAAGAACACAAAACAGTCACCAACTCAGTATACCAGGTGCGAGGGGCCTGTTTCAACCCATAAAACGATTTTTGAAGATGACAAACATAATTAGGCTGAGTATCATCCACAAAACCATGTGGTTGCTCCATAAAAACATCCTCCGTTAATTTTCCATGAAGAAAAGCATTATTGACGTCAACTTGTCTCAATATCCACCCTTGAACAACTGCAAGAGATAAAATAATACGAACTATCGGATGTTTAGCTACAGGTGCAAATGTTTGATCATAATCCAAACCTGGTCGCTGAGTAAAACCGCGAGCCACCAGTCGTGCTTTGTAACGCACTGGAACCCCTTTAGAATCACACTTTATGCGAAACAACCACTTACAGCTGACTATGTTTGAAGCTTGATCAGAGGAAACTAATGTCCAAGTCTTTTGTTTCATGAGAGCATTGTATTCCTCCTCCATAGCTCGCCGCCACCTTGGATCTTTCAAAGCTTGTGCAATAGTCTTAGGAATAATCGGCTTTGGATGTGCTGGAACAACTGTATGAAGATTCAACTTCTGAATCGGTTTCACTATATTGTTTTTACTCCTTGTAATCATATGATGTCGCGATTGAACCACAGGGACAGGTTCAAGATTCTGTTCAATATTAATTGCAGGAGCAGCAGATTCAAGTGCAGGAGCAACAGATTCAAGTGAAACAGCAGGTGAAGTCAAGAGTTCCATACCTGTGCTGCATAACGCAGAAGATTGCAATTCATTGGAAGTATGATGTGATAGCCGAGAATCCGAAAAATGGAATCCAGAATCCTGCAAATTATTAGAAGAACAAGGAAACGGCACAACATAATGAATTGGAGACCATAATTCGACGGACTCAGAAGTTGGACAAGGACGGGAAGACTGTTTTAACGTTGGATATGGAAAGACAGACTCGACAAAGTCTACATGTCTGGATATATAAAGCTTATTTTGAATCGGATCATAGCATTGAAAGGCACTTCGGTTGACAGAATAGCCCAAAAATATACAAGATGTAGATCGTCTTTCTAATTTAGTAGAATTGTA